>NC_059377.1:13392864-13510364 GCF_019703515.2 Myxocyprinus asiaticus | reverse complement strand
TGTTGAGCATCTCCTAACAAGGCCACATATCAAGGTTTGGGTAGATTAGATGGTAAGTGAACAATCAGTTCTCGTAGTCAACGTGTTGAATGTAGGAGAAATGGGCAGGAGTAAAGACCTGAGCAACTTTGACAAGGGCCAAATTGTTATGGCCAAACGACTGGGTTAGAACATCATTGAAACAACAAAGCTTGTGGGGTGTTCCCGGTCAGCAGCGGTGAGTACCTACCGACAGTGGTCCGAGGAGGGACAAACCATAAACTGGCTACAGGGTGTTGGGCACCCAAGGCTCATCTATGCCCGAGGGCAACGAAGGCTATCCTGTCTGGCCTGAACCGGCAGAAGGTCTACTGCGACACAAGTCAGAGAAAATTTGAATGATGGTTACAGGAGGAATGTGTCACAACACACACTTTGCCGTGTCCCACTTAGAAGTGATCATCCATATGCCCTATTCCCTTCAAAGATAATTACCCTCCACTGTGAGAGCTTCAGATGGCTGAAAGGTGATAATGGTCAGTCAAAACTCAGTTTTTAAGTTTTTTTTTTTTGGGAAAATCTGTTTGGAACGACAATAATGCATGGATTGTGCTCCCTTTAGAGTGCCCTGCCTGATCAGCAGCAGTTAGAACACAGCCAGGTGCACTGAACAGTTGTGGGGGTGTATATACAGTGTATGCTAGTGTATATACACTAGCATATAGATGACCTTAAAAAGCTACTAGATATGGACTAAAAGCAGCTAAACTTAAATTTTAATGTAAAACAATTGTAAAAATATTGATTATTGCAGAAAATAGATACAGTATCAAGAGGTAAAATATCGCAGTACTTTGAGATACTTTTAACAAGGGATATATAAGGATAAGAGAAAGCCAGCTTGGGTATAACTGATCTCCTGATCTTGTTAGCTGGGTAAGGATACAGACAAGCAACATATCCCACCATACTCGAAATCCTCCTCCCCTCTCGGCTGTCAGCAGGCCATCTCTGCTCTTCTGTGGGGCCTAACTGGGCTTTAGTGCTGGCATGGGAAGCTCACACCAACTGATTGCTGTGAATTAGGGAGTTCTTCTCTAACACCCCTCACTGCTACAGTCTCAGTTACAGCAGTGATGGCATTCGCCCACTACCGTAAGCATTCCGCATGCCCTGAAATGTAATGTTAACACAGTGCTCGATTGTAACCAAGAAAGCCAACAGCTGTTGTGTGCTTGCATTTACTGTGTGTGTGTGTGTGTTTGTATGTACTGTATGTACATAAAAATAAAAATCTTATTATTTTTGTCTTGTTTCCCAGTAAACCAAGTAAATATATATAAACATGCAAAAACACAATCAATTTTCTTGAAATCTAAATTTAGTGATTTACTCGTGTCTGTTCAGAGAAATCTAAAATAAAATGTTTTCTTAGATTTGAAAAAACTTTTTTTGTTTGAATTAATTTTTTTGCACTTATCCCATTGGCAGTTTTCTCTGAACAGACTCAAGTACATTTTAGTTTTAAGTATGTTTATTGTAAAACAAGTAAAAATACTGAGTAAGACAATGATTGTTTTACAGTGTACAGTAATGTATTTGTATGCACAGTTTCACCAGTGGTGCTTGTTAGCAAGCACAAGCTGATTCCAACTTCTCCCCGCCTGGTTCGGGCTGTCAAAAGAGGATTATCAAATATTCACTGGCTTATGTAGATCTACACTGCCTTTTTTTTAGATCCAGAGGGAGAGAGGGCCAATTGGAGAGTAGCATCAGGATAGCAGCTCACCTGGAGCTACACTCAGACATCAAGGGAGTCTTGGTAATAACCTAAACTCTGTGCCTCCTCTGCTCTGCTCCCTCTTCCACTTTCTTCTGCTCTCTCCCTCTTCGCTCTGAGGTACCCGGCAGGAACGTCTTCTCATTTGGGAAAAGATACATGAGCAGACATCAGCACATGGCAGTTTAGGGATAATCCCATATTTTCTGGTTATCATGACTGAGCAGTTCCATAGGAATGAAAAATCACAAATGAGATCCTCTTAATATTTCAGTTGCGTTTCATAGACAGCAGTGATATTAAATAGAGAGCTAATGGAGAATGTCTTATGTCTCCTGCTTTTGTTTCTGAGAAAAAGACTCCAGTACTCTTAAATGTAGAGAAAATCAGGAGAGATCTTAACAATGTCTTAAACTGTGCTCAGTTTTACTAAGACATCAAAGTCTGCAATCAGAAGTCAGAGATATCAATATATCTCAATCCATTCTAATCAGATTCTTCCACAACCAAATTATCTGAGCTACTGTATGCTTTCCACATTCATTTTATGGCTCTATACTCATCATTATAATTTTATAGCTCTCTATAGACTGTATAGTATGTCAACAATTGTCTTATGTGCAACTAGAAACAAAGTTGATATTAAATTATTCAAATATCTAGAAACTAAATGTTACTTTAATATCTAGAAACATAACCGTAACCTCCATCAAGTCTCATATGCTATGAAAGAGCGACCTCTGAGCAATACAAGTTTCCTGAGGGGTAAACCATATTTCATCCATGAATCCTTTCTTCTTTTCCAAAATCATCAACAAGGAGTCCTTCTGGATTCAGCATTCCTTCAGCCCTCTCTCTCCACTTTCAATATCTCTCTTTCTTCCTCCACTTCCCTTTTCCATGATGAGATGGAAACTTTAAGTGGAGTACACATGCCCCAGATCATAACTGGCACAGGTGCAGGGAACTCTTACACTGTACCGTGTGTATGTGTGTGTTCACTTACAGTAAGGGTGTGTGTGTGTGTACTGTAATTTAAATACCTCTGAGGGCCTCTGATATGCTTCCTAATAGTGCCACAATTAACATGAAAGTGGCACTCAAACTTTCTAAACCTTTTCCAGAGACAGAGGCCCTAAACAATCACATCTCTCTCTCTCTCTCTCTCTCTCTCTCTCTCTCTCTCTCTGTCTCTCCATATATCTTTCTCTGTTCATCGGCCCCCCAGTCTTGTTCAATATGCCCATTTAACTTGTGAATGGCTTGTGAATTGAAGATCCATTTTTGTCATCCCACCTGTATAGAACATGTGAGCGTGTTTTTGTGTGAGTGTGCGTGTGAATGGTGTCTAATGACCCTCGCTCCACTGCGCAAGCAGAGATGGAACCGTGATGTCATTTGTTTTGAAGTCATAAATCGATGGGATTGAGTCTCTCAGGAGCTTCAGCTGTTCTCACCCCTCTACAGCAAATTACATCACACTCTCATCACTCACCAGCAGATTTGTGTTTATCAGACACAGCTCTTTCAAACTGATTGAGACTCAGAATAGGACAGAAAATCTCCCACTGTATCAATCTAGATCAATTTCAATGTATCTCCTACTGTATCAGTGTCTGACATCATCTTGTGAGATGCCTCAGGTAGTTAGTGTGAGGAACCTTTAGTAAAAAGAGTCTGATTCTTGGGGCATCTGTCTTAGTATGTTTCAGACACAGTAGAAGCAATAATTAGTTCTTTTCAGACTACTGTTCAACTATAAATCTATAAGTCTACACTGCCGAAAAGTCCCTCTTAACTTAGCTGGCAAAGCTGATCTATCAGCACACTAGCTTCCAGAACACAATGTAGACCACAACATGTAGTGGTCAGCCAGCACACCAGCATCCTATGCTCAGGGCCATTACACCAGCATTCCATTATGGGGACCAGCACACTAGGATTCCATGGTGATCATCCAGGCCAACAGCATACAAAATACAACATATTCTGGTCAATTGACATATCAGCATCTCATGCTGGTCAACCAGAACACCAGCATCCCATGCTGAGGACCAGCACACCAGCATCCAAAACACAACATATTAATGGAAACCAGCACACCACCATCTTATTATGGGGACCAGCACACCAGCATCCAAAACACAATATAATACATTCAACCAGCACACTACCATCTTATTATGGGGATCAGCACACCAGCATCCAAAACAACATACATGTTGGTCAAGCAGCACACAAGCATCATGTTATGGGGACTAGCATACCAGCATCCCATGAGGATCAACCAATGAACCAAAATGATCAGCATGCAAAAACAATATGTTGGTGTTGGTGACCAGCAACAATAACCTGGTCGATTGACATATCAGCATCTCATGCTGGTCAACTGGAACACCAGCATCCCATGCTGAGGACCAGTACACCAGCATCCAAAACACAACATATTAATGCAACCAACACACTACCATCTTATTATGGGGACCAACACACCAGCATCCAAAATAACATACGTTCTGGTCAACCAGCACAACAACATCTTGTTATGGGGACCAGCATATCAGCATCATATACTGATCAACCAATGAACCAACATCTAAAACACAGCATGTTTTGTTAAATTCACACACCAGCATCCAAAACTCAATTCTGGTCAATTGACACACCAGCATTTCATGCTAGTCAACCATCACACCAGCATGCCATGCTGAGGACCAGCACACCAGCATCCAAAACACAACATATTCTGGTCAAGCAGCACACCAGCATCTCATAAATGGGAAAAGAACACCAGCATCCCATGCTGATCAAACAGCGTACCAACATCTAACACACAACATATTCTGGTCAACCAGCATTCCAAGTAGGGTGCCAAAACACCAGCATCCAAAACACAAACTGTGCTTGTCATCATGCACACCAGCATACCATGCTGAGGACTAGCATGCAAAACCAACATGTTGGTGTTGGAGACCAGTAACGATGACCAGCAACTGTGTTGATGACCAGCATTGATGGTCTTTTCAGCTGTGTAGACCAAGATTCAAGAATACTTTTTTTTTTATTTCTGAAATAATCCCTATGTGGATTGCAGGGCCTTGCCAGGCCAGTCACAAGGGGATCATTTCCTAAGACCTGCGCTAAGTACGTGCTCAACAATCAGTATTCAGAATTGATGGCCTGCACATCCCACATCCTGTTGTTTGTGTTCAGCCCAGGGTTTGTGTGGATCCCCAAGAGCAATGCTAATTTATTCTGAGTTTTAAAAGACTCAGACATTTTGGCAGTCTGAAAGTGTGTACTCAAGGCCTGTATACCTATTCATTCTTTCTGTCTACTCACACACACATACACACACACACACACAGGGACAATTAGCTTGGAATGTATAAGCAGTCTAATATTTGAGCAAGGCCTTTTGATAAATGTGCATTGACTCAACCCAGATATGTTTATTCTTTTGTCTCCCTGGCAGTGTATTGTCTATATTTTAGTTGACAACTGTAGCATGCCATAGCCTTAAGAAAAACTAATATATAACACCCATAATTCAATGCCTCCTTTATAATGTCTATGATTTTTGACCTTCAGAGCCTGCCACATTCAGTTTGGAGACCATAGAAGTGGTCCTATTATTATTCTCTGCAAAGAGTCTGGTTGGATTAAGGTCTATATTGAGATTGAGAGCTACAGGGCAGAGACAGCTCTGTCCAGAGTTTTTGCTCTAACTACTTAGGAACAGTTGTCCTTTTGTATAAGCTCTGATAAGGAATCCCATTTCATTGGTTCTGAATGTGTTTTCCTAGTGGTTAAGATAAGGACAGCTGACAGGAGCTACTGTTTATACATAAACATGATTTGACTGTACCCTAACAAAGGTCAGATTTCAGTTCAACTGAAGTCTCAGTGCTTGAGAGTGCCAACCATACATTATTTTATTATTTTACACAGTTCAAATTCAATGCAGATTCATTAACGTCCACTTTTCTGTCATAATTTTAGAGAGAGAGTGGGAGAGAGATAATGTTTTGTTGTCATTTAAAAGGTAAGTAGCCAGGCCGATTTGAATTTTCCACAGAATTAGAACACTCGTCATTCACATTTAAGTTCCACACATCTCTCCCCTTAAACATCTTATGTTTATTGAAAATTTTGGCAAATGTAACCCTCCATTTTTGATACCAATAAGAGTGAAGTATTTTCAACTCATTTTCCTGCAAAACTGGATTAGAAATTGCAAAAAAAAAAAAAAAAAAAAAAAAAAAAAAAACATCTGCATATTCTATCTGGGCCTAGTAATGGCCTACCTGTAGGATGTAGGTTAGAGACCCTGATTTAAAAAAACAAAACAAAAACTTAAACCTTAAGCCTAAGCTGGTTTGCTGGTCTGGTTTGCTAATTGTAGAGAGGTTAGTGGTGCTTTTCAGCTGCTCAGACTAGGAGACCAGCTGGCGGAGCAGTTGAAAACAGCAAGACCAGCTTGCACCAGCTAAGCCCATTTGATTAGCTCGGGCTGGTGTAAGCTAGTGTTTGTTTGTTTGATTGTTTGTTTGTTTTTTTCAGCAGGGGAGTATTGTCAATCAATTACACTCATTCCAAACAACCACCTCAATTACAGTATTGATTAAGTATTGACTGCCGCCCAATATTAAAGACACAGCCACAGGTTTAGAATTATGGATCTCAGTGAGAGAATGGAAGAGCAAAAGAAGAAAGATGAACCTTGACTTGAGAAGATTGCATCTGTTCAACATATTGCAGTTTAGTTAAGGTCAAGAAAGGTTGCAAGGAAACAACTTTTGAAAAGAAACTGAGAGACCCAGACAGATGACAAGTGAGAAGGTAGGTTCCTTCCTTTAATGACAGTATTGCAATTCATTCCCACCCAGTGGAAGATAGTGCATTCCGTCTGAGCAATTTGATGTAACTCCACTCAAATCTGATTGCTGCTCTGAAAGGAGATATTGTTTTCCTCTAGGCACCTGTGACCTGGCGCGCTTGACCGGCTGACAAGTGAGAGAAATGCTGAGACAAAAAAATAGTGGTCAAACCTGCTACATGGAGTTTGATTTCATCAGCTTAACATAAAACCGCTGCATCTAGATTTATGCAGGTGTGAAGCCTAGAGGAAATTGCTCAGAGGTTGCCTCTTTCATAGATTGGGAGACTTAATGGAGTTCTCAGTTATGTCTCAATTAAGTATCAAACTTTGCCTTAGATGTTTCTCATAAAATTCTTGTAACAGTTTGTTGTTGACATCAAGAGTATAGAGTAGTAAAATTAATGTGGATTGTACAGCTCAGATAATATGGTCTTGGGAGAATTTGGTGAGAAGTTGTCATACTGAAATCTTTGATTTTGTTGTTTGGTAAATTGGCAAATTTCTCACAGTGTGAGAAATCGTTAAGAATCTCTAGAGACTTTTTTGTTTTTGTTTTTGTCCTGAGTTTGAAACTGAAAAGCAGAAGACGTAAGCAAAAGTCTACATATGCTCTCCATTTAATCTCATTACTCTCTAGGATAAACAATTAAAGCATTAATGAGCTCTATTGTGATTTTTGCACAACAGAGTTCTTATTTGCCAGCTCACTTTAACTGTAGGAGACCTGGTATATCTCCTTCTCTCTCTCTCTCTCTCTCTCTCTGAATTATCTTATCTTTTGACTTTAATAGTTGTGCAAATGGCTGTCTGCTAGTAATCTATGAGAGTGATCCAATTCAATGGCAATGCTACCTAGGTGGCCTAAGCTGTATTGCCTGTTGTATTGACTGTGCTCCATGCAAGATTATCACAAACACACACACATCATACAAAATAGTCTGAGTATCAGAAATGTCCCTAAGGGTTCTTTTTGTTTGGAAAGGCAGAGCAAGGAAGAGACATGTGAGCTGCTGTTGCTTGTTGTCCCAGATGAATAGTCATTTATCACACAGCATGCTGTGTATTGCATAAGGAATCTAGTGTCCCTAATTACATTAAACTCATTTAGTCTCCAATGGTTAACAAGTTTGGATGTCTACTGGTAAGTATGATGCAGTACATGTTTAAACATGGGATCTTATTAAAAAATTCTCATCAAGCTCTTGCTTATCCAAACTACTCTACTCACTTTTGGCAGTTTGAGATGCCTTTGATTCAGTTGAAACATACTTAGTATTAATATGATGTACTATAGCTAGAATATATGTACAGAATATATGGACTTTTTTTTTTTTGCATTTTCCAAGTTTTCTGGGGGAAAATCTGTAGAATTATTCAGAATGGCTTTAAACATTGTAAAATGTGTTAGACAGAGCATAGAACTACATACTTTTATTGGTAGCTTTAAGGCCTGTTCACACCAAGACATTTTTGCAGTGTGATTGTTCATTCTGAAAGAGCATTTGTACGGGAACAATGGATTCGGATGGCGCTATTCATACCAGTTCCGACAAATCGTCCAATGGAAATTCTGTGTTTTGTTTTATTTATGGAGAGTGGTCTGATAAGAGAGGTGACCAAGAACCTGATGGTCATGTGTGGAGATGGCAGAAACTTGCAGAAGGACAACCATCACTGCAACACTCCACCGATCTGGGCTTTATGGCAGAGTGGCCAGACAGAAGCCTCTTCTCAGTGCAAGACACATAAAAAAAGAAACTAAAGGACTCTCAGACTGTGAGAAACAAGATTCTCTGTTCTGATTAAACAAATATTGAACTGTTAGGCCTCAATTTCAAGTGTCATGTCTGGAGGAAACCAGGCACCGCTTATCACCTGCACCATACAATCCCAACGGTGAAGCATGGTGGTGGTAGTATCATGCTGTCAGGGTGTTTTTCAGCAGCAGGGACTGGGGGACTGGTCAGGGTTAAAAGAAATCTGAACGCAGAAAAATACAGAGATATCCGTAATGAAAACCTGGTCCAGAGTGCTCAGGACCTCCGACTGAGCCGATAGTTCACCTTCCAACAGGACAATGACCTTAAGCACACAGCCAAGACAATGCAAGTGTGGCTTGGGGACAACTCCGTGAATGTCCTTAAGTGACCCAGCCAGAGCCCAGACTTGAACCCAATCAAACATCCCTGGAAAGAGCTGAAAATTGCTGCCTACCAACGGTCCCCATTCAGCCTGACAGAGCTTTAGAGGATCTGCAGAGAATAATGGCAGAAAATCCCCAAATCCATGTGTGCAAAACTTGTCGCATCATACCCAGAAAGACTTGAGGCTGTAATCGCTGCCAAAGGTGCTTCAACTAAGTACTGAGTTAAGGGTCTGAATACTTGTGTCAATGTGATATTTCTTTTCTTTTTTTTCTTTTTAATAAATCTGCAAAGTTATCTAAAATCTGCAACATAACAAAATGTGAAAAAATGGGGTCTGAATACTTTCTGAATGCACTGTACTCCTCAAAATGCATCAACACCATGTAACGAACACAATGAAACAGTTATTCCACATTAAGTAAAAAAATGCTTTAACAGCATTCGATATATTAATCTCTAACAGCTGAGGGTGCGGGCAGGAGACTGGTATAAATGTTTGTAGAACAGCAACAGCACTGTACAGGGGTGAATGTTTTTCCATTTCATTTTTTTAGGGACTCTGTGTGAATAGACCTTCCATTCAAAGTTCGTCTCCTAAAATCATCATGGATTTGGTGTGAACAGGCCTTCAAACAAGGAGGTCAATAATACTTGGAGAAAGCTATCTATTAGCATTCCCATTTATCTCAATGGCATGACCTCCCTGAGGAATATGATTTGACATTTTATATATGATGTAAGTGCCCATGTGACTAATCACTCCCAAAATACAGGGAAATGATTTCCTGACATGCTGACAATGCTGATTGTCTACAAAAATGTGGCCTTCACTAGCGACTATACTGAACTGTTATGGTGAAGCCAGAAGACTGGAAAAATTAAGTCCATTTCACATTTTTAAGATATGCAATTTTGATGTTGCTTGCAAAAAAAATGGAGAAAACAAAAAGTTCTTCAGATAAACTCATCTGTGTTTAACGAAATTTGAACCACTGCCCCAAGTGGCTGAAGCTGGAAGTAATGTGGAGAGTATGGGCACATTTAAGCTCCAGTTTCTGGGTGAAATATTCACAGAGGGGTGCCAGGAGTTGTTTTTAGTTGTAAATGATGCAAAACTGTGAAGATGAATACATATTTGTAACGAACTTCGCAGCAAAAGGGAAGGAGAACACAGGGAAGCGGGTTTTTCCAGGCTCAGGTGAGACTTTTAATTGGCCACTTCAGTGTTTTACAACTTTAAGAACTCATCAGCTTCACAGGCACGTAGTCACTTAAACACATCAGCTTCACGGGCACATTGTCACTTAAACACATCAGCTTCACACACACACAACAGATTAAATGCAACAGCTTCAGGAACACCGTGGCCTTCCTTGTGCCATACTCTCTCTCTCTGCTCTGCTGGTGGCATTGCTGCTTATATGTCACTCTCCCCATGCTCACTGGAATTAGAAACAGGTGTTAAACATAATCTAGCTCAGGTGCAAGCACCCTTACCGCTTTCTCTCTCTCCGGACGGACGCTTGACCACGCCCACGCTGCCACATATCCCCACCACCCGACTCAGGCCAGGAAGACATCCGGCCTGTCTACCACTCCCTCCCATTTCTGGAAAGGAAGTCGGCGACAGCCATCTGCATCCCCAGTCTGTGGACCGCCTTGAACTTAAACGGCTGAAGCACCAGATAACAACGGGTGATCCGCGCGTTGGTATCTTTCACACAGTGGAGCCATTGGAGTGGGGTGTGATCTGAGCAGAGGGTGAAGGCCCGCCCCAGCAGGTAGTACCAGAGAGTGAGGACCGCCCACTTGATGGCAAAACTCCTTTTCTACGGTGCTGTACTTAGTCTCCCTCAGCGAGAGCTTGCGGCTAATGTACAGCACTGGGTGCTCCTCCCCCTTCATTACCTGTGAGAGCATGGCCCCCAGCCCTCTGTCTGAAGCATCCGTCTGCAAGACAAAAGGGAGAGAGAAATCGGGTGAATGTAAAAGCGGCCGTGAACGCCTGTTGACACTGCTCCATCCACTGGACCGGGTCTGGAGCTCCCTTTTTAGTGAGATCAGTCAGCGGGCTGGTGACATCCAAATAATTAGGCACGAATCTCCTATAATAGCCAGCTAGCCCCAGGAACTGTCTCACCCTGTTTTTGGTCTTGGGCCTCAAGCAGGTCGCAATCACCACAGTTTGTCAATTTGGGGACGCACCTGCCCATGGCCCAAGTGGAACCCCAGATACCATACCTCCACCCGCCCAATTGTGCACTTCATGGGATTTGCTGTGAGCCCCGCTCATCGTAGCGAGCTCAGAACCGCCCTCAGATGCTGCATGTGCCGCTGCCAGTCATTCCTGTAAATGATGATGTCATCTAAATAGGCAACGGCGTACGCCGAATGCGGTCTGAGGATTCGGTCCATGAGATGTTTAAATGCACCCGGGGCCCCAAACAAACTGAACGGGAGCGTCACAAATTGGTGTAATCCAAACGGTGTGGAGAAGGTTTTTTTTTTTTTCACGGAAAATTGGTGTCAAGGGGATCTGCCAATAACCCTTTGCCAAATCCAGTGTCAAATAAAATCGAGCAGTGCCCAACCGATCGAGCAACTCATCAACGCGAGGCATTGGGTATGTGTCAAATTTAGACACCGCGTTGACTTCTATAATCCACACAGAACCGTACAGACCCGTTGCTCTTAGGAACTAGAACAACTAGGCTGGACCAATCGCTGTGGGATTCCTCTATTACCCCCATATCGAGTATTGCATCCAATTCTTCCCGGACAATTTTCTTTTTGTGCACGGGTAATTGGTAGGGACGGCTGCATACCACCACCCCCGGCTTGGTCTTGATGTGGTGCTGGATGAGGTTCATACGACCCAGTAGACGGGAAAACACGTCTGCAAACTCCTGTTGCAACTTGGCAACCTCTTCGAGTTGATACGGTGAGAGGTGGTCTCCGCAAGTGACCGGGATGAAATAATTGTGTTTTGTATTACCTCTGGCCCAAGCTCCACCCTCTCCAGAACTACCATAGCCAACATCACAGGGACCGCCTCCCTCCACAATTTCAGGAGGTTGAGGTGATATATTTGATGTGTGCCCCCTCTATCAGTTCGCTTTACCTCATAATTGAGATCCCTCACTCGTCGTGTGACCTCAAAGGGTCCTTGCTACTTGGCAAGTAATTTGCAGCTTGATGTGGGGAGTAATACAAGTACCTTAACTCCCGGTGCAAATTCCCGCAGCTGAGATCCCTGTCATACAGTCAGCTCTGTTGTTCTTGAGCTTGGAGCAAATTCTCCTGTGTTAGTTGCCCCAAAGTGTGGAGTTTTGCTCTAAGATCAAGAACGTATTGAATTTTGTTTTTACTGGTTGAAGGTCCCTCCTCCCAAGCTTCATGTATGACATCAAGCACGCTGCACGGGCACCGCCCATACAGCAGCTTGAATGGGGAAAACCCAGTGGAGGCTTGCAGGACCTCTCGTACTGCGAAAAACAGGGGATCGAGCCATTTGTCCCAATTTCTAGCATCCTCATGCACGAACTTACGAATCATATTTTTAAGGGTTTTATTAAATTGTTCCACCAGGCCATCTGTTTGTGGATGGTAAACGCTGGTGCGGATTGATTTAATGCCCAATAATTCGGAAAGCTCGCGTAGTGTCTGTGACATAAATGTTGTGCCCTGATCGGTGAGGATTTCTTTCAGAATCCCCACCCGGAAGATTATTTTGAAGAATGCCCCGCAACACTACGTGCTGAGATGCTGCGTAGAGGCACTGCTTCCGGATATCGCGTTGCATAGTCCACTAGGACCAATACAAAGCGATGTCCGCATGCTGACCACTCTAATGGCCCGATGAGGTCCATTCCAATTCTCTCGAAGGGGACCTCGATCAGTGCAAGGGGGCACAATGGCGCTTTTGGGGTGGCTGGTGGATTCACCAGCTGACATTCGCGGCATGCCGCACATCAACTGCGGACATCGCCGCCAATGCCTGGCCAATAAAAACGGGCTATTAGGCAGTTCAGTGTTTTACTTTCCCCTAGATGACCCACCATGAGATTATAATGAGCCGCCTGGAACACCATTTCCCGGCGGCTCCACAATATTAAGAGCTGGGTTGTATCTTCCTTTGTTTGAGCATCCTGTGTCACTCTATACAACTGCTCGTTTATAATTGCGAAATAAGGATATGAAAGTGCGACATTTGGCTGGAGTTGTTGACCATCGATCACTCTCACTTGGTCAAAGGCAGGCTTGAGGGTTTCGTCTCGCAACTGCTTCAAAGGGAAATCCTCTTCGGGAAATCCCCTGAGGATGGGAGGGGCTGCAGCCTCTCCCCCCCCCACGTCATCTTGATGTGGAGCTGACGAAGATGGCCCCGGCTCCACCTCCCCTGCCAGAGCATCGCACATTTCACATCTCATCGCATTTGTGCAGGACCTATCTGCGCATATTCCCTTTAATACATTTCTAAATTCAGGCCAATTAGTCCCCAAAATCAGCAGATGGGTGAGGCGGGAACTAACGACGGCCTCCACTCTATGTTTTGTTCCCTGGAATTTAATCACAAGGGTCACCACAGGGTAGTTGTGAATATCCCCATGCACACACTTCACCCTCACCTTTTTAGCTGTGCCCAAAGCCTCGTGTTGAACCAAGCTTTGGTGGATAGTGGTTTGATTACACACCGTGTCCACCAATGCTTAGTGAGTACCCCCCTTGACTCTTACCAGTATCTGGTGTGCTCCGGCCCGATCGGGGGCAGCCTGTGGAGTGTTAGGAATCCGGACCACCGTTCCCAGCTCCATCACAGGACATTGATCCCGGAAGTACCCCAGATCCCCGCAACTCCAGCAGACTGGCCCAGGCACCACGCCTGCACCTGTGTCGGTGGACATTTCCACTTGAGGGGGAGAACGGCGAGGCACTGTCAATGCTGTGGGCGATGCAAAACCCTGCGCGCGGGGAACTGGCTTTGGTGGCGGGACTTCAGTGTTTTACAACTTCACAAACTCATCAGCTTCACAGGCACGTAGTCACTTAAACACATCAGCTTCACACATACAACAGATTAAACGCAACAGCTTCAGGAACACCTTGGCCTTCCTTGTGCCAGACTCGCTCTCTCTGCTCTGCTGGTGGCTTGGCTGCTTATATGCCACTCCCGCCATGCTCAATGGAATTAGAAACAGGTGTGTAAGGGTGTTCAGTGGAAAGGAGGAGGCGAGAACCGGCTTGACAACTTAAATAATAATTTAATAAACAACTTAAACAAACACACAACCAAAAACCACACAGTACAGCTGCCTGCAATTCTCTCTCTCTTGAACTGTCGTCCCCGGCCGCCTTTATCCCTTGCGCGCCCCATCAGGCTGATTGGGGACCGGGTGTGTCTCATTCCAGCCCAGCCCCGCACTCCTCGGCTCTACAATCCTCCTGGCGTTGCCTCAGGCCGGGGAGCCCCCGGCATGACGTACATCCCCCCACCCTTCCTCTCTGGGGGGGGCGGGGGGGGGGCGTGCCTTACGCCCCGACTGCCGGTGGGTCATCCCCGCCTTCCTTGACCTGGGAGGAGACAGGAAAGGCCAACACGGAGTGACAGAGAGAGAGAGAGAGGAGAGAGAGAAAAAGAAACTCACTGGTTCTCTGATGCGCCGTCGCGTGGTCCTCGATCACTACTCCACCCTCTCAGGCAGACTGCAGCCGCTCCTCCCCGGGCGGACCGGAGTCAGACCTCTGACCCCCAGCGGACAGAACGCCCCTCCGCATTCCCGGCGTCCTGTGGGGACACTCCTCTGCCCCTGGCAGCGGCCCTACCACTCCAGGCAGTCGGGGAGTCACTTCCCTCCTCCCCCCGTGGACGGCGGTCTTCTCTCGACCCCTCCACGTTCCCGGGGGACGGCAGGGCACTCCTCCGCCCCCGGCAGCGGCTCCCTCGCTCCAGGCGGTCGGGGAGTCCCGTCCCCACTCGCCTCGCGGACGGCGGCCGTTCCCCGCGTCCGGGTGGTCGGGCTACTCCGTCCCCCGTCGGACGGCAGCGGCGCTCCCCTGGGTGGACGGCAGTGTCGAGGACTCTGCGACGGGAATCCCTCCTCCTTCCCGGGTTTCGGCACCAGTGTAAGGGGGTTCAGTGGAAAGGAGGCGGCGAGAACCGGCTTGACAACTTAAATAATAATTTAATAAACAACTTAAACACACAACCAAAAACCACACAGTACAGCTGCCTGCAATTCTCTCTCTCTCGAACTGTCGTCCCCGGCCGCCTTTATCCCTCGCGCGCCCCATCAGGCTGATTGGGGACCGGGTGTGTCTCATTCCAGCCTGGCCCCACCCTCCTCGACTCTACAAGGTGTTAAACATAGTCTAGCTCAGGTGCAAGCGCCCTTACTGCTTTCTCTCTCTCTGGACGGATGCTTGACCACGCCCCCGCTGCCACTATATTTATTAACTCTAACCCCAAATCATAAACCTAACCATCAGTGGAGTAAATCTTCAATCTTAGAGGCAAAATGGAACCTCTGAATCACACTTGTCATTGATTATGTGAATGCGATTACTTCCTGGTTTCAACTTGGGATGGTAACCCGGGACTCTGAGTCTGCTGACATGTACTATCAGTGGCGCCACTGATGCAAAACTGATACAAAAATGTCTTATGGGAAATGGCACTTGTCAGTAACTCAGCAGACTGGGGTTGACGTCAGGGTATTGGAACATTCGGTAGCGACATGTTGGCTTCCCATGTAGTCATGTTGGAGAAAATGCATTTTGCCCTTTTAATGGTGTAGTTACAGCATCTTCCAGCATGGGCTAAATCTGTGTAGCTTTCTGCGGAGTTCTTTGGCCACCTAAGAATCTAGCGACTTGCGAGTCTATAGCATAAACTATGTAATTACTTTCAGCTAAGTTCATAATATATTGCTGTTGTCAAGGAGAAATGCTACACATTTTATATCTGTTGTTTAGACCTAATGAACATGAAACCCCACATGGCCCATCAGAATCATCGGAAATATGCAGTCGGTATATGGCGCTCATTTCTTAACATCATCATGATAGTGCTGGTAATTATTGAATAGATACCATGTGGTATGCTTCACGGTTTATGAATAATGGAGATTAAAATGAGATTGGATATGTGTTTATGGCTGTCATGAATCAGCCAGTATCCAGCTGTTTGTAGTGTGATCTTAAATGTTTAGTCCATCAGGAAATAGATTCCTGAGATGAGATATTACTCATTATATTTGATAGAGTGACATTTCACTGGTTGTCACATTTAACAGCCCTCATTTTTTATTTTAGATGTATGTGAGGGATCTCTTCAAAGTCTGCTATCACATATCCGTTGATAAAACAGGACCTCATTACTTAATTAAAGCTGAGCCTATTAATTAATTAAGTAATGGCTTGTTAATGATGATGTGATGCCCTGGTATTTCCTGCTCGGCCTCAATGCTAATGGTGTTAGCCCTGATGCTAATGATGTTGCAGCAAATGTGAATCTTTTGAGAATTTTGCAGAACAAAAAGTAGTTATGCAATAAGTTTAAAGAATTTTCACATATTACAAAACAGACAAATAAACCATCACAATAAAGACCACACCCACGCTATGCTAGTAACAGAAGAAATAAATACATGAAAATATAATAGCACTAATAAATTATAGATTAACCTTGTATGAAAAGTTTAGAAATTATCAAATATTTGCTTGACACTATGTATTTCCAGAACACTCTGGATTCTCACAGTACTCTTTATCTTTTTTCAAAATATGAAAGGAAATGTTACAAGATCTGAAAAAAAAATAAATAATAATAAATAAATAACTTTCTTCATATGGAGAACACTGCTAAATTCAGTTAACCATGTCTCAGATTTTGGAGGTGACTCTTTATTCCAGACCTGCAAAATTTTATTTTTAGCTAATATCTTAAGATATTGGATTGCCTGGATATGATCATAACAGTGCGTCTTTGAGGATGGTAACCAACCTAAAATAGCAATGATAGGATCAGGTAGATAATCCACTTTGCATACCTTAGAATATAGATTAAATACTTCAGAACAGAATTAATGCAATTTAGAACAAAACCAAAATAAATCAGCCAACATGCCCTTGTTAGACTTACAGTTAATACAAAGTGGTGATACTGATGGGTAAATAGAATGCAATTTGGTTTAAGAGTGATGTAACCTATGTAGAAATGTATATTGTATTAACTGAAAACTTTAATTAACAGAGCATATTTTAATCCCCTGAAGGGCTTTGGTCCAAGTGTCCTCAAAGATCTCCTAGATCTTTCGCCTAGGATTCTTTAAGATATTGTGTGGATGGACACACAGAATCCTGAAAAAAAAAAAGAAAAAGACCCTTCATATCAGGATCCAGAGTCATACACATAAAAATGTCCAAGGTGTATATACTCTTCAAAGTTAAGGATATTATTTTATTTAAATAACTTGTAAATATCTGAAAAAAATGTAATATTTAAAAAAAAAAAAAAAATTGTTTTAATTAAGTACAGCAAATGAAGCAAACATATTACCTTTTGTAAAAGGGGAAATGCATGGTTGAAGGCAATTGGACTAAAAGTACTTGTTTGTGGATGTTTAAAAACTCTCCTGATCTCCAGATCCCAAAAGAGTCCACAACCACAGGATTATCTTTTATGATTGCTTTGATGGACTTCTTTTCTGCAAAAAGTGGGAAGAGAGGAGCCTTAGATATCTTGCTATATAGATTTTGATCAATTCTGAGACTCTCAGAAAAAAATAAAAAAATAAATAAATAACTTGAACCAAAAAAAAAATATTTTTTATTTTTCTTCTTTTTTTCTAATTTGACATTGTATACCTAAGGGTGTAAAAAAGGCTCAGAAAAACTGTTTCGTTTTCCCAATCATGTCACCTGTAAAATTGCGTTGATACGACAAAGCAATCAAAAGTTAGAGCATTACAAATATAATTTATCCTAGAGTCCAAAAACTTCTCCAAGTGTCCAAAAGACTCTCCAAACAAATACAACATAATAATTGTACATAACAACTAATTACACATGCAAACACAACAAAGACTAAAGGTTTGCATAGCATGCAGACATAATTTTAGTAATATGATTTCACAGAATTAGTTTCATTCTGTGTGATTTGAGTCATCATTGAGTCTGTGTCATGTACTTGTCGCCATCTCCTGTTGGTAATATGTAATTACAGTGATTGATCACATGACTCTCTGCCCAAATATGGAGGACTATCACCACTGGTTTGAACAATCTGAACCCAATCCAGTTGATTTAGCTTTCCATGACATTACAGCATTTCTGATGACATCATCTTATCCAGGAGAGCCAACGTGTTTGTAGCTAGATAGCAAGTTGCCAGATAGCCAGATGCTGTGTGCACATTGTGCTTCGTGTGGGTTATCTAATGATCTGTGAATATGATTACTTTGTGTGTGGGCTCATTGTAAAGATAATCGCCTCCTCTAAGTAATGGTATGTGATATGTTCCGTTTATTTTTTTGTGAAGTTATAAGCGAAAACGCTGCATATGAGCAACACCTCTTCGCATGAAACATGTACGTCGACGACATATAGTTAACTGTTTTCAGTACTCTTTCCACCACTGGTCACTTTTCATGACAGTCAGACAGTCTCTTTCTGTTTACGTAGGTGGTTCTTGGCCAGAATAAGCTGAAATGTGGACCAGAACTCTTTTTGCTGTTTAGTCAAAATCTTGCTATGTGAGACTAGTGGTGACCTGACTTGGAGGCGGAGTGTCCGTAACACCCCAACTCCACCCTCTAACTCTCATCTGGCTGACACTTCTAGACTGCAGGTAATGATTAAGGTGATCATGGGCGCATTTTAACTGCTTGTTCTGGGGGTTGTAGAGGGCCAAGCCAAAATGCATTTCCAGCACTTCTAGAATTCATAAACCTGTTGGTGTAGCACTCAAGGCATCTATATGTTTTGTTTAACTTGAATGGAAAAATAAATTATTGACTGCAATATTGATCGGTCTGGCGTTCCTGTAGGTTAGAGTGGACTATATATGTACTGTGCTGTATAAAGCTGTAAATGAGCTTTGTTGCGCTGGGCATCCTCTCCACCATCCTCAGCACATTACAATGAGTGCACAGGGCAGAGGTCACATACACCACAGCTCCGCTGTGTGCATGGGAGGTGCTCCGAGAGCTTAGTTTAACAATCTGCGCTCCATTAGCTGCTGACATTTCACAGCATTGCTCCTTCACACTTTTCATATTTTTTATCTCCTCTCTTTTTCTCCCTCTCTCTTTCTCTTTGTCAAGTGTTGCCCTTAGAGTGTCTAAGTGCTGTGTTTGCATAATACAATTAAGAGGTACATAAAGGTTAAAGTTTAATTTCAGTTTTATCATTACGTAAAGTTTAAAATTTGAAGAAATAATACACACAAAAATTTAAATTCTGTCATTATTTTTCACCCTTAGAACTGGTCTAAATGTATTGAATGGTACAGAAAAAAAGATGCTTGGCAGACTGTTCCTGCTGCTCTTTTCCATACAATAAATGACCGGTACTATCGTCTGTGTTTAATGTCATATTCATTCAGAGAAGTAAATGAAAGAAAGCTTTTGATCTCAGTTCTGTTATGGCCAGAACATACTCTACGACAGTGGTTTTGCTTCTTTTGGAACATGGGTTAGTATATTAATCTAATTACTACTCAGATGTTTCTGAAAATCGGATGTGCTGTGCTTTTAATGTCACACGCATTCAAAGAAGCAAGTTCTTGCAAGTAGGTATAGCTGCTGGTCGGAGACCTCCAAATGGGGGCGGAATCTCCAAAAGAGGGTGGAGTTACTCCAAAAGGGGTGGGGTTACTCCAAAAGTGGGTTGCACCAACTCCAAAAGGGTTAAGGTTAGGGAAAGGTTAAGGTCTTGCCTGCAGCATGCCTGAGTAATAGCTAAGTACATGTCTTTGACATTTATGTTTCATTTGATCAGATGTTGCTTATATGCCGTGCTTTCACTTATATATTGAAGAAAAAGAAACAGAACATAAAATATCACATACCATTACTTAGAGGCGATTATCTTTAAAATGAGCCCACACCCAAGGTAATTGGAAGCATAGATCATTAGATAATCCACACAAAGCACAATGTTACATATGGCCACCAGGAGATGGTGCCAAGTAAACGACACAGACTCGATGCAGACTCGGTCAAAAGGCACTCATTCTGTGAAATCTCATTAATAAAATCATGTCTGCATGCTATGCAAACCTTTAGTCATAGTTGTGTTTGCATGTGTAATTAGTTCTTATGTACAATTATTATGTTTTATTTGTTTGGAGAGGCTTTTGGACATTTGGAGATGTTTTTGAACACTATGATAAATTATATTTGTAATGCTATTACTTTGAATTGCTTTGTCGTATCAACACAAATGTTTCTCTGTTACAGTTAACATGATTGGGAACAAAACAAAAGCAGTTTTCCCAGAGATATATAATGTCAAACATGTTTGTGTGTGTGTGTGATTTTTCAGCAGTTTCTTAGGCTGAGAGTATCAGAATGTATCATAATCTATACCAGTAAAACTTTTCAAAAGGTTTCTTTACAATGATACCAAAACTTTTTTTTTATTTTTTTATTTATTTTATTTTTTTTTGTAGAGTTATAAGCCTTTAATTTCGGGTATACCGCTGAAGCAGGAAATCTTTAAAAACACCCTCAGAGTTTAAAGGGTTAATCCAGATACATTTTAAAACTGTGTTTTTTTTTTTGTTTTTTGTTTTTTAAACGCTCTTGGTCCACACTGCCATTTTCAAACATTTCCTAAAAGTTGCTCGTCCACACTGAAACGTCTGAAAACGCTTAAATCCCCAAACTGCACATGAGCAAAAAAACCTAAGAAGTGTGGCAATGTGAAGGTTGTACAAAGTAACTTTTATCTTTAACAATGCTATCAAATTGGATAGCAGGAACAACAATGCTGCTACAACATGGCCCACCATCTTGATTGTTTTGGGTTGAATGGATCACATCACTGCTTCACATAAAACATTCATCAACGTTTTCGAATATCATCCTTTTTTCCTGTCCACACTACAAAGCAAAGACGGCGTTTTCAAATTTCCTTAAAAGAGCATTTTTTTTTCCTCCCTTTTCTCCCCAATTTAGAATGCCCAATTCCCAATGCGCTCTAAGAATTCGTGGTGGCATAGTGACTCGCCTCAATCCGGGTGGCAGAGGACGAATTTCAGTTGCCTCCACGTCTGAGACTGTCAGTCCGCGCATCTTATCACGTGGCTTGTTTAGCACATTACCACAGAGACGTAGCGCGTGTGAAGGCCCACACTATTCTCCGTGGCATCCACGCACAACTCACCATGCGCCCCACCGAGAGCAAGAACCACACACACCACGAGGAGGTTACCCCATGTGACTCTACCCTCCCTAGCAACTGGGCCAATCTGGTTGCTTAGGAGACCTGGCTGGAGTCACTCAGTATGCCCTGGATTCGAACTCGCGACTCCAGGGGTGGTAGTCAGCATCAATACTCGCTGAGCTACCCATGCCCCCTGAGCATTTTCAAAAAGTTAAGTTTTCGCTGGACAAAAACGGCGTCTCAGTGTGGACAGAAAGCCAAAACGCAGCGAAATTTAGGCACCTCAATTATATTTAAAGCTGAAGTATGTAACTTTTCTAGTGTTAAATTACTTTCTCCTATCCCAGTTTAATATGCAGAGACAGTTATAAGTAAGCCAGTCATAGGTTTATTTTCTTGAAAACTGTAAACTGTGTCTCTGTGGCGCAATGAAAATTCCTCTTTTTGTTTTGAGCGATCCATCTCGATGAGACAATAACTTTGACTCGACCAATGGCCTGACTTGGGGGTGGGACTATATGTTTGTTTGACCAATGTTAGATGGGTGGTGTATTCAGAATTTTTTTATTTAATTTTTTAAAGAAATGTTTATTTTAGAAATTCCATTTGGTGGCAATAGTGCCACAGAAATTACATACTTCAGCTTTAAATGCAAGTGCAACCAGTTCAACATCCACTTCTATTTATAGCTACATCCCCTGAAATTCTGTTAAGTAAAGGCATATGAGTCTCATATAAATACATTCTGCTGGTTTTGCTATCGCAGTGCTTCCTATTTTAACAGCATTCTTCTGGTATACACACCCCACACTGGCTTTTCCATGACTGTGACCTTGTGTGCATCTGTGAGCGAGTGTCTGTAAACTCTTTTCTCTCTCCATACAAGGGATCTTCATTCACTAATGCTCTGATGACATCTGACACATCAGTGATGGGATTTGTACCCTGTATGCTGGATTAGCTCCATTTGGTTAGCATGTCATTATTCCATAATGAGTCCTGAGAGCCAGAACTGCAGAAGTGAACACATAAATGGAATGAAGAAGGGCTTCCGCACTCTTGACATGTCCTTCTCTGACTTTACTGATTCTGTTAAAGTTAGCCCTGGAAATTAATTACCATCCACTTTCTTAATTTATTAGATTTTAGTCTTCCTATGTGAAGAATTAAAATTTGGTTATGTGCCACTGTGTGGGCCTGTCATTATTTCATAAATCATTGTGAAGAATGATTATCTGTTGTGCTTGTAAGTCGACCAAAATTTGATTTTGCATATACTGGTAATGAGGGTGGTGGAAAAGGCCAATAACCGATTAACCGGACGATAGTTTGTATTGAAGTAAAAAAAAAAAAAAAAAACATTTACAAGAAAATTGTTTTTTCCTTACAGGCAAAAAACTTGCATAACCTCCGTTCCCTGATGGAGGGAACGAGACGTTGTGTTGATGTAGTGACACTAAGGGTCACTCTTTGGAGCCCGAGACACCTCTGGTCTTTGATAAAAGGCCAATGAAAATTGGTGAGTGGTTTTGCATACCACTCCACTGGACAAACGGGTATAAAAGGAGCTGGTATGCAACCACTCATTCAGGTTTTGTGCTGAGGAGCCGAGACAAGGTCCTGGCCATTTCAGCGGGTAGTTCAGCAATGTGGCAGGAGGGACACAACATCTCGTTCTCTCCATCAGGGAACGGAGGTTACGCAAGTAAGCAGGACGTTCCCTATCTGTCACTCACTCGACATTGTGTCGATGTAGTTACACTAGGGGTCCCTATACGAAACGCCGCAACTGGCTGAACTGTGTTATGTGAACCGGGACGAAACCGGTTCCACCTGGAGATTGTAGAACCTCGCAAAGGTGTTGTGTGTTGCCCAGCCCGCTGCTCTGCAAATATCTCTTAGAGAGGTGCCACTGGTCAAGGCCCAGGAGGCCTCTACACCCCTGGTAGAATGGGCTCGTAGCCCTACCAGGGGCGGCACGTCCTGGGCGTGATATGCCATAGTTATGACGTCAATGAGCCAGTGGGCGATCCTCTGCTTGGAGACAGCGCTTCCTTTCCGCTGTCCACCAAAGCAGACAAAGAGCTGCTCAGAGACTCTAAAGCTCTGCGTGCGATCCAAATAGATGCGTAAAGCGTGCACCGGACACAGCAACGTCAGGGCTTGGTCTGCCTCCTCCTGGGGCAGCGCTTGCAGGTTCACCACCTGGTCCCTAAAAGGGGTCATGGGAACCTTGGGCATATAGCCCGGTCGAGGTCTCAGGATCACATGATTGAGTAGCCCGGACCGAACTCCAGGCACGTTTCACTGACAGAGAATGCTTGCAGGTCTCCTACCCTCTTGATGGAAGTGAGCGCAGTCAGGAGGACAGTCTTCAAAGAGAGTGCCTTAAGCTCAGCTGACTGCAAGGGCTCAAAGGGGGCTCACTGTAGACCCTGAAGAACTACAGAGAGGTCCCATGAGGGAACGAGGCACGGTCTGAAGGGATTCAACCTCCTGGCGCCTCTCAGGAACTTGCTTCCCTTATGGCTTACTGTCCACTGTGTCGTGGTGTGCCGCTAAGCGGCTACATACACCTTCAAGGTGGAGGGGGACAGCCGCCCTTCCAACCTCTCCTGCAGGAAGGAAAGCAGTGGAACCACTGTTTTCTGTCTGAACGCCTTCAAACAGGTCAGCACCGACTGTGCACGCTCGTTCATGAAGCGCGCCGTCAACGAGACTGAGTCCAACTCCAAACCGAGAAAAGAGATGCTCTGAACCGGGAGGAGCTTGCCCTTTTCCCAGTTGACCCGAAGCTCTAGTCGGCTGAGGTGTGAGAGCACCAGGTCCCTGTGTGCACACAACACATCCCGACAGTGAGCTAGGATTAGCCAATCATCGAGATAGTTGATGATGCGAATGCCCACTTCCTTTAACGGGGCAAGGGCTGCCTCTGCGACCTTCGTGAAGATGCGAGGGGACAAGGACAGGCCGAAAGGGAGGACCTTGTACTGATACGCCCGACCCTCGAATGCAAACTGCAGGAAGGATCTGTGTCAAGGTAGAATCGAGACATGGATGGATGCGTCCTTCAGGTCTACCGCCGCGAAACAATCTTGATGCCGGACGCCTGCCAGAATGCGTTTTTGCATCAGCATCTTGAACATGAGTCTGTGTAAAGCCCGGTTCAGTACTCGCAGGTCCAAGATTGGCCGCAACCCACCGCCTTTTTTCGGTACAATGAAGTAGGGGCTGTAAAATCCCTTCTTCATCTCGGCCGGAGGGACAGGCTCTATTGCATCCTTCCGTAGGAGGGTAGCGATCTCCGCGCGCAAGGTAGCAGCATTCTTGCCCTTCACCGAGGTGAAGTGGATGCCGCTGAACCTGGGCAGATGCCAGGTGAACTGAATCGCGTAGCCGAGTCGGACAGTCCGGATCAGCCATCACGACGGATTGGAAAGCGCAAGCCACACGTCCAAGCTCCGGGCAAGGGGGACCAAGGGGACAATCTCGTCAGATGTACCGGCAGGTGGGGCCTCGCAGCGGGGCGGAGCCTGAGGTGCCATGCCATGTTGTGCCGTGCTGAGTTCAGGGACATCGAAGCACTTAACCTGGCTCCTTGTGACCACCCCCGGAACAGCCTGGGATGGGGGAGGAAGAGGCCTGTCCTCGTGACCCATGGAGACTGTCACATCGGGGGCGGATTGGTGCCGCTGGAGCACCATACCTGCCAAAATGGAATGGTGGACGGTGGTCATGATGACGGCCGTGCACACCGGGTATGTGACCCAGGGAACAAGGAAACCACTCTTTTGCTGAACTGTTGGGTACCCGCAGCCACTTGGGCATGTGGCGAAATTAAATGAAAAGGCAACAAAAGATACTCCTCCCGGCCCTCCACCGGGGGATGGAGTGGTCTGCTTACTAGCTCCAAGGCAGTGGGTTTCGTCGTACCTGGGTCGCCTGTCTCAGGGGCGCTTCGAAGCCTTTTTTGTGGGTTCTTGGCGGCCGGCCATGAGACGGGTGGCGTCTGCTTCCTGTGGTGGGCTCCACGCCAGTGCCGGGCCGAAGGGGCGGGCTGCGGCTGAGCCAGTGCAGTCACTGCAGGGGGATATCCTTGGTGACGAGCAGGCAGGATGTGGGATCTTGAGCCGTACCGGGGCAGGATGTGCCAGATAGCCTCCGTCTGCTGCTTCACCGTCGAGAACTGCTGGGCAAAGTCCTCGACGGTGTCGCTGAATAGGCCAACCTGGGAAATGGGGGCAGCAAGGAACCGTGCCTTGTCGGCCTCACCCATCTCGACCAGGTTGGTGCTCCTGGACCATCAAGGTGGACATCGCCCGCCTGAGAGACCGCGCCCATCCCTTCGCTCATTTACTGGTGGCCAGCTCCGCATACAGGAGATCTTTTGGAATCCTTCCATTCTTCATGCGATAAACATGGGCCAGCCAGCGGAGATGGCGCTGGCACAGGAGTATGAGGAGGCTTGGAATCTGGGTGTGGTTGAGGACTTCATTGTTGGTAATACGGTCGGTCCACTTGATGCCCAGGATGCACCTTAGGCTGTGCAGGTGGAAGGTGTTGAGCCTATTTTCTTGCCTTGCGTAGAGGGTCCAGGACTCGCTCCCATACAGCAAAGTGCTCAGAACACAGGCTCTGTACACTGCCACCTTTGTTCGGATGGTCAGCTTCCTGTTTTCCCAGGCTCACTTTGTCAGTCTGGAGAGAGTTGTTGTAGCATGCCCAATATGCCTGTTGATCTCGGTGTCCATGCTGAGGTTGTCTGTTATGGTAGAGCCGAGGTAGGTGAATTCATGGATCACCTCGAGTACGTAGTTGTTGATTGCAATCTCAGGGAGGTGGTCCACCCCTTGGCCCATTACATGTGTTTTCTTTAGGCTGATGGTCATGCTGAAGTTCTGGCAGGTGCGGGAGAACATGTCCATGAGGTGCTGCAGCTGCTCTTCCTTGTGAGATGCCAGGGTGGAATCATGTGCAAAAAGTATGTCTCTAATGATGGCCTTGCAAACTTTGCTCTTCGCCTTAAGACAGGACAGATTGTAGAGTTTTCCTCTGAACTTGTGTGGAGGTAAACTTCTGTGGCTGTACGGAATGCATATTTCAGCATGACTGCAAAGAAGATGCCGAACAATGTTGGTGCTAGTACACAGCCCTGTTTTACACCACTCTTGATGTTGAAGGCATCTGATGATGAGCGGTCAGACTGGACAACACCCTTCATGTCTGTGTGGAAGGATTAGATCATGCTAAGGAGCTTTGATGGACATCCAATCCTGGCTAGCACTTTGAAAAGGCCATCACAACTCATGAGATCGAAGGCTTTTGTCAGGTCAATGAATGAAACGAACAGTGGCTGTCCCTGCTCTCTGCATTTCTCCTGTAATTGACGAAGGGAGAATATCATGTCGAATGCAGAGCGTTCTGATCTGAAACCGCACTGTGATTCTGGATATACTCTGTTGGCTAGTTTCTGTAGATGGCTCAGTATGACACAAGCAAATAGTTTGCCAACAATTCTTAAAAGAGATATTCCGCGATAGTTGATGCAATTGCTTCTGTCCCCTTTGTTCTTGTACAGGGTGATGGTGTTGCAGTCTATCATGTCCTGTGGCACTACTCCTTCTTCCCAGCACTGGCAGAGGAGCTCGTGTAGGGAGTTGAGGAGGGTATCTTTTGCGCACTTGATGACCTCTGGTGCTTTCTGTGTGGGCAGTCTGTCACTGGCCTTGCTCAACTCTTCCATGGTGGGCATCTCGTCGAGTTCTAACAAGGTAGGCAGTCGCTCAACAGCCTCTAGTGCTGAGCTGGATATGGTGTTGGCCGTGCTATATAGCTCGGAATAATGTTCCACCCATCTCTCCATCTGTTTTCCTTTAGCTTTTATAGTGTCTCCTGGTGCAGACTTGATTGTTCAGTTGGGGTGTTTTCTTGGAGTGCATCTTGGAGAGCTTTGTTGAACTCTACCACTTTCTCTAAGTGTTTAGTCTTGCTAGTGTCAATACGTGACTTTCCTGGTGGTTTGGAGCGATGGATCTTCTGTGGCTGCAGCCTGACCTTGGTGCACACCAGGGAATGGTCGGTGTAGCAGTACGCGCTCTGATATGATCATTTGTTGAGCATGTTTCTCAAGTGGCAATGTCTTTTGTTAAAGTTAAGCGGAGGTTTCCTTACCTAAAAAGGGACAAGTTTCATCATTCAGAATTCAGTTAATATGAGTTAAGAGCATTAAAAATCAAGAAATCTTACCAATGTAATGTGAGCCTAACAAGAGGCTATTCACAATTCAGAATGTGAGCTAAGAATTTTGTGATTTTTTTTTGTTTTAGTGTGTTAACTGAGACCAGTTACTCTGAAACATGAAAAAACATGTAGAGACATTGGGTCTGTTCCAAACCCTTGTGAGCTGCCTCCAGATGCAGCACTTTAAGAAATCATAGGTGCTCCCGACATGAAGGCTGTTTCAAAAGGTAGTTATCTTAATTATGCTGCCTCCTAAGATATCTCGATTTGGCCAAATTCTACGGTGTCATTGTATGTGTCCTTGAGACACATACGTGAGAACTATGTCAACCGGACTGTCCACAAACCTCCTAGAGATGGATGACACACGCGTTGCTCAACAACGAGCTGCTGAAACAGCAAGTGGACATCGCCGCACTGCAAGAAACCTGCCTGACAGAATCTGGCACCTTGCGTGAGAGGGACTACACTTTCTTCTAGTGGGGCAATGTAGATGTGGGCAATCCCAGAATGCACCGTGACGAGCTCGGTTGAAAAATAAATCCAAGATGGCGGACGAAGCGAGATCCATTGTTATTATAAATATACGTATAATCAATTCAATACTAACAAGTGTAGATAAAAAAATAGTTTTATATTAAAAAAAAAAAACTATATTTTCACAATGTGTGTGTGCTATGCATATTTATGCTCATTAGAGTATTGTGTTGTTCCTCTGGTGTCACCTGTATTCATCAGTTGCGAGTCTCGAGTCTCCTGTGTGCTTCGCATGAGGAGTGCTATTTAAATGGTGCATGGATTTGCTACCTATGAAGAGTGCTCAGAATCGCTTTCTTATGAGGCACCATTTTAGTTAGGATGCTACAATAGGAGATATCTGCCTATGTAGGCAGGAGAAAGCAAGGTAGCTCACTAAGTTTTGTAACCTAGTGAATAAGACCCATAGAGATTAAAGTTTTTATTTAAATTTCTTTCGAAGTTGTGTAATTAATTTTCACTGATTTGAAACAAGGTTGCATAGAAAAAAAGAACTACCAAAATATCGATATTGGCAGATTTTGTTCTAAATAATCGGATATCATATTGGCACACATTTTGTATCGATGCATCCATAAGCATGAATGATACCTCAAATCATGTGGCTTGTTGAGGTGAGGTGTATTATTAATTTTCTAAGCAATCAGACACGTGATATTCGCCTGGTGAATGATAAAACAGCCGAAAAATAAATTCCATAGACTTGCATGAAAAGAGGGACCTGAGCAATATCTATAGATCACAATATCATAGAGACATGGGGCTGGCTCTATTGACACGGAACAGTAAGTAACCACCTAGCAACCACACAGAAAACCCTTACAAACCAAATAGCAATGCCCTGGCTACCACCAACAATACTCTAGCATTGTGCCGGTGAGTTTTGCTAGCACCGCTTATTTTCTTCAGAGAATACAAAAATAAAGATTAATTATTGCAATGTTGTGTGTTGCATTTGAGATATCATTGTTATATTTGTCTGTGCCTGTGATTTACATCGGCTGATTATCCTGAATATGATAGCATGGTGTGCAATGTCCTGATTTACAGTAGGTACATCTATCTTACCTTGGCATTATATGTTTATTTTAACTCATAGCGTGTTGAAATGTAGGCATGGTCAAAAAAAGCACCATACAGCACAACATTTCTCTTTATGAATCAGTTTCATAGTCCATCTATAAAACTGTGAGATGTACAGGATTTGCACCTGCAAGTTTACAGCAAAACACATAAATCTTGTGTTACCTCTAGCTGTCAGACAGTGCATCTCTCTATAGGAGTTCCACAGCTGGAGTCAGTCAGCTAAAGCAATGGGGTGAAAGAAAAAAAGAGATACTCAGAAGTTAGATCCAGGTAGCAGAGTTGGCTCTTTACTTCCTGTCCATTCCAACACACACTCTGTGTTGTGTATGCCTTGCTGTAGTTGAATAAAACATGCCATTAAATAATGTAAATGTCAATGAACAATACACCTAAACTCTTGAGAAAGGTTGGCCAAGACACAGGCTGCACCGGTATCAGATATTCAGCCATGATAAGAGGGACATGTGTACTGCACGTCCAATCCCTGTGATCCATATTTAATTTTGTTTGCAGTCCAACAATGGTGGAATAATTATTGTGGGTGAGCTGTGTGAAATATTTAGCGATGAATTTAATGCAATACACACGAGAAGAATGTGACCCAGTGCTTATATGAATAAGGTGAGATTTTGATGTGCAGTATATTTTTATTATTGTGCTTTACATGGCTTTAGGGGCAATGTTTTAGTCATGAGAAGAGTGCAGTTGGGTTATGACGAGAGAGAAAGTTAAGTGTGAAGACATCTCTTCATAATGTTCGTTGGAGGCCTTGGTCTGTCCTTATTAGAATCAGGGTACAACCAGCTTTATACGGTCATGTTGTGTGTGTGCTCTGTGTTTGGGATCTTGCCATTGGCAATGGAATGTTCTAAGGAAAACAACATCTGTAAGAATTCCTATATGACAAAGAAATCCAACAACATAAAACAGATGCACAAAGTATGTATATTCTTCAAGATTCTTCAATGGTACTTAGCAGAACCTTAAGTTCATAAAGAGCTCTCTTCTCATCAATAATAATTTTTTGCTGTATAGCCTTCTTGAGGTGGCTATAAGGTTCTTTGGAGATTAAAAAATTTCTTAAAGGTGCAGTCAGTATTTTTTATTTTTTTTCCTCATTAAAAAAAATTACACTTCTAAAAAAAAAAAAAAAATTTGAAACATGAAATCATGACCACTCATGTGAGATGAAGACTTCAGTCATATCAGTAACATTATAAAAGCTGTTTTATTCTTCAGTACATGGAGAGGGTCCCCTCATGGGGGCTGACATTTTACGATCACACACACACACACACACACACAAAAAAAAAAAAAAAAAAGTTTTTCTGAAGAACTACTTAACAAAAAAATTGTAAAGGAATACTCCGGGTTCAATACAAGTGAAGCTAAATCGACAGCATGTGTGGCATCATGTTGTTTACCACAAAAATTAATTTGTTAAAAAAACAAAAACTAAATCAAGGTTACAGTCAGACATTTACTGTACATTGGAAGTTTTGGAGGGTTTAAAGGCAGAAATGTGAAGCTTTAATTTGATAAAAGCACTTACATTAATAATTCTGTTAAAAACTGTAAAGTTGTTTAAATCTGCAGTTTTGCAGGATTACAGGGTTTAAGGCATTATGTTGTCATGGCAACTAAATTGCAAAATTTCATATAAATTTACACAGAAAAGGTTACTGATTTTATCACACTTGAATCATGTTAATACACATACTGTTTTTGTCTTGTGGCTATACTTTTGAAACTGCTGTGGCACCTATTGTATCCATTAGTATTATTATTATTATTATTATTCCTTCCCAATGGGAGTCTATGGCAGCCTACAGAACCGTTCTTAGGAAAATTATGAAATTTGGCGTACTGATGGGGTGGTCATGAATAGTCCCCAACTGTAGTCCCTAACTATGCTGCAGACTAACCTGCTGATTTTTAGGTTGGTATGTCTATTTAGCTCACGTAAATCTTGTGGCAATGTGATGCAGCGGTCAGTGTGCCATGCCTGTGTGTTGTGGAAGTTGAAAGGCTGCCAGTTCGAGATCAGCTTGGGGCAACTTGAAAAACTTTGAGTATTTGCAAAATATACCATGACCAGACTGTTCTTTCTTTCTGCTTTGTTTGATATCAGTCATATCGGCTCTCCACTATTTTGGATACTTTTTTATTCAAAAACTGCTGACTCGCAGCTTGGTATGTCTCTTTAGCACCTGTGAAACATTTCTGTTTCTGACACTTTTTTGGTGACTTGTGAAGCAGTGTGGGGTTGCTTTGTATGTCATATTCATGCAATGTGTTATACTTGCTTTGGTATAATGCTTGCCATTTCAGTACTTGGCCCCGCAATTTCTGCTTACAGCTATATTTATTATTATTATTTTGTTTTTTAAGAATGTATGTGTAGCTTGTAGAGCAAAGTACTGAATGTTTCTTGTGGTCATGTAATTTAGTTCAGACTGTTCAGAATTAACTATTCCAGGTCTGGATCGTAATTACAATTGACATTTGTTTTTAGACAAATAATTGTACATAAGGATCCATTGTAATGAACATTGTGTGTGGAGCTTGACATGAGTTTTAAAACATTGTTTCTTGCTTAGTCTCTTTAAGGCAAAGTTCTCTATTAGTCTTTTGTGTAAGAGGCAGGAATTTTTCTCTGATTCTTAGAAAAGACATATTTTCATAAAGATTCCTCTTGTAATTAGAGGTTCATCTCAATTACTCGAACAATTGAATTAAAGTCTTAGCCCAATGATAACTATAGATCTCTCTTTATTTAAAGCATATTATGCACACCTTTACCTTTTTGTCTATTAAAACTTTGTGCATGAAAGTATGCTTATATACAGTTACAGAGACACTCAAACTTAGTTTTTTTTTTTTTTATTTGACTCTCAATCAAATTCAGATTTATTTGGCATTCTCAGAAATGGGTAGTATTTATGTCTCTCGTCCTGGCACAGTGTCTGGGAGCCGAGCCACTAAAGAAGGTGTGATCTGCTTCCATAAATACCCTGCCACCTGATAAATGCCAGTTTCATTTACATTGCTTGGGCTGAAACAACATGCTCTAATGTATATTTTGCCCCTGCAAAACCACTTCCTGATAGCTCTGGAAGAGAGCAGTCTGCCACTCAGCTAATTACTGAAGGAATGTCTAATGTGAGATGAGGACACTTTTCTGGAAAAGCAGGTTTGTATTTTGAAGGCCTGTTGGGTTTTTGACTACCTTGGTGCCTTATGCTGCATTCCATTCAAGTAGGATGTGGGATATTCCAACTTGATATCTCGGATTATAAAGGCATTCCATTGCCATATGCTTGGAAGATGACGTAAAACATAGATTCAAAACCGTAATGCTCCCGTTAGCTTAGCAGGGGTTCGACTGTCCCCAGAGACGTCTCCTAGCAACCCAATTGATAAACAGTGCTGCAGCGCTAGCATTTGTGCTACAGGTCTACGATTATCAAATGAGAGTATATTTTACCATGTTTGGTACACCAGTCTCTACAAACGTTTGTTAAACAAGCTTTAATATCATGTAATGAAGCAACTTTGACTAATTTATCGATATTATTAAATAAAAGGCAATGTTTATCACTTACTTTGTATATCTCCGTGGGTACTGACATGTTTGTAGATGTCACGCAACTGCATCTCGGCAAAATCGGACTTTAAAATTTTCGCATGAGTTTCCAAGATGGAATTCCGACTTCAAGTGCCATTCCATTGCACTTGTCCTTGTAGGAAGTTGGAAAATCCAAACTTTCAGAGTTAAATGGAATGCAGCATTAGAACATAGTTTGGTCATGACAAAAGATTTAGCATGTTAATGTGGGTATGACATATTTATAGGATATTGGTCTTGGCAGACTAGATCTGAACATACCCAGACATATTGAGTTAAGCATATGGACATGCTACTGTTGCTGCACAGTTAGACAAGTCACAAGACATGCTACATCAAGCATGTTCGACAAGTTGATGCACAATTAGACATGAATACAATTCCCCACCAAAGCAAGAAAACTGCACAAACACATAACACAAAACACAACCCCCCAAACAAGCAAATCTACCACCAATACTTGTGTACAGCTGCTGCTCCAAAGAGCCATGTGCACCGAGAATATGCTAGCTAGGTGTGCCTTGGCCTGCTTTACTGAATACCATAAGAATAATTAAATAAACCTCTATGTGCGCTTGGGCCTGCTTGGCTGAGAAAGGCTTAAAAGGCTAATGACTGACTCATACTGTGTACCTTGATGGGGAAAGCTCAGAGCTTTTTTAAATAGTGGCATCCTAGCTATATGTGGATTTATATAAACTAATTAACTAATATAGCGATGTGTGCCAGTGCCTGATTTGGCTATGGCTTACCTTGATAAAGATGTGCTTCTATGTGTCATGATCAAAAGCAGACCTTACACACAACAGCAAGTCAGAAAAAATAACATCAGGTCAAAAAACACAAGTTGAAATGGAAAGGCTAGGTATCATACTGTAGCTTCTTACCTGATTGGCTGTGTGGATGGTTTCTAGTCAATTCTTCATGATTGGTTCACTGATTATTCCAAAATCCATGCCAAAAGCTAACTGATTATAAAACAGAATCATTTGGAGTGGTTTATCGCTCAGTAAAATAGTAACGGAACACTTTAGAACACAGAAAGCAAAAAGAGCGAGCGGGATAAAGCTATTGTAAGGTATGCTATCCACCAAAAGTGAAGACACAAACACTAACTGTGCTAAAATGTTGGTGGCATCTGAGCATTCATTCAATTCTGGTTGCTGCCAATGGATAGTTTTTAGGTGAGATTTTGTCAGTATGTTCAATTATATGGATACAGTATTCAGTTATTTTAGAAAAACAAAAAAAAAATCATCAATGTTATTTTTACATTCCAAAGGTTGTATTAGGCTGCCAGTGGTGTGAATGACTAACTTACTTGATGAATTTTAGTGATTTATACAAAAAAAAAAAAATAGAAAAAAAAAGAAATATATATATATATATATATATATATATATATATATATATATATATATATATATATATATATATATATATCTTTTTTTTTTTTTTTTTGTATAATTGCACATACTGGGGAAATCTCACATTAAGTCATTCTAGCAGCCTACTACAACCTTTAGAATATGAAAATAATATTGTGGTGAATCTCAATGTTTTTTTTTTTTGTTTGTTTTGTTTTTTGTTTTTTTTCAAAATAATTGAACACTGTGAACATATAATTGGACATGCTGGCAAAACTTCATATGTAGTAAGTCAGCCATTACACTGGCAGTCTACTGCAACCTTAGAATGTGAAAATATTTTTATTAATAACAGTGTTTGTTAGATCATACAAGTCAACTAAATGAATGCTTGGACACCACCAAAGTTTTAGTGCAGTCTTACTCAGTGTAGGTGGATATCATACCTAAAACTAACTTTATCCCATTCGGTTTTTCTGCTGTCTGTGTTCTTAAGTGTCCCATTACTGTTTTACTGAGTGAGAAATCATTCCTATCGATTCAGTGTTCAATCTGTGAGCTTTTGGCATGGATTTTGAAATAATTGCACAACTGGGCAGTTAACCAATCATGAAGAAAATGCTAGATACCATCCATGCAGCCAATCAGGTGAGAAGCTATGGTACCTACCCTTTCCGTTTCGACTGACTTATTGTTTTGTTTCCAAATTTGCCTTTGTGTTTTATGATTTGTTGTTTTGTTTTGCACTTCACAGCCACCGTAGAGCTAACAAATAACAGGTTCAAAGAACCTATTAACTTGCGCCATTCAGAGTTTCATGCCTGAACTTAGTAATTTAAGTGTTAATTTAATAAGTGCATTTCGAAGTCACTCCAATAACCATGGTTTATTAACAGAGAGATACCATTATCCATGCTGCTAGACAGCAAGGTATTTATTTTTGCATCATTTTTCAAAGTTATTGCCTCTGATAATATTTACAAAAAGGTGATGATGTCACCGGGCCATCCGCCAAGTGTTTCACATTATGTGTATTGGACAGAAATGTATTTAGAATATAAACCATGGGTTTAAAAGGTCATGCTTTAAAGCTCTATATGTTGATTTATATAGATTTTAGAAAAGGCAAAGAGGTTGTATTTGTTTGGTCTGGAGCAGGGCCACAAATAAATGATCTGTGTTCCTTCTTTTTACTGAGTTATGGTGGGATTATAGCGTTCATCCTCAAGGGCCACATTTTTAATGGATTTCTTTCACATTGCATATGTTGCGGAATTATGCCTAACCGGGACACACTCTCTACCAGAATCCCAACGTTTCGAAACAAAAATGCAATATAATTTAATTTCGAAGCACTAGCATTCACCGTTCCATAAACGGGTCACACATTAATGAGCCAAGTATGAATATTGTCATAATATCCTGGTGATATACAGAGCCGTTTACCATAGCTGTCATGCTACAATGTGGGGAGAATGGAGCATTGCCTCAGCTGGTGTTTAGAGGAGAGGACATGATCAGCATTTGAAAACACCTGTGGGTTTAGCCAAAGTGGCAACACAAGAGTTGGAAAAGCTCTCCTACTCTTTTCACACACTTTCTTGAACTCCCAGCCCTGTCAAACAACAGTCATTCAGTATAAGAGAGACAACAGCCTCTGCTGTAAACTTCACATCTCAGGAACATATCAACAACATTTCATACACACTAGTATCGTATAGCCAGACTTTTGACTTGTGGTAGTCCTCATTGCAACTTATTCTGGCCAAGAATAGCCCATTTAGGCAGGAAGAGATCACCTGTCTAATATGTAAAGCCAATCAAAATTCACACAATTTCAAAAAAGTTTTGTTTTAATGCACCATTTAGGTGTGGGTTAATCTACAATAGATTATACCATACTAATAGACAGTGTTGGGGAAGTTACTCAAAAAAGCAATCTACTACAGATTACCATGTACTTTTATGAATTGTAATCAGATTACTTTACTGATTATTTCATAGTACTTATTACTTTTAAAGGGATAGTTCACCCAAAAATGAATGTTCTCTCATCATTTACTCACCCTCATGACATACCAGATGTTTGTGAATATCAAAAAAATTGGAGATGTATAGTAAAAAATGACGTTTGATCTATTTCTAACCCAGACCTATCATATTGCTTCTGAAGTTATAGTTTAAACCTCTGGAGTTTTATGGATTACTTTTATGCTGCCTTTATGTGATTTTTGGAACTTAAAATTCACTTGTACATTGCATTGTATAGACCTACAGAGCTGGGATATTTGTCTACAAATTTTCCTTTGTGTTCAGCAGTAGAGAAAAATCATACACATCTGGGATGGCATGAGGATGAGTAAATGATGAGAGAATTTTCCTTTTTGGGTGAACTATCCCTATAAGCTACTTTCTAAAACACTTTTCACATATTTTTTTGTTTTTTGCTAAACTAATTCAAAATAATGTCTGTATTTCCTCCTTGCTCACTGTCGTACACTCTTGAGCTGTCACAGAAATGCAGACATGAACGTGAAGTAATACTTTAAATATATTATACATAAATATGTGTAGCCCAAGTAATGTGCTTAATATTAATTACCTTAATTAAAAATGTCATTACAAGAATTTAAAATATAATTGTAACGTTTGATGGAACGTTAGGAAGGAAGTCACGAGAGCTGGATCTAGGTGCAGCGAAACAGTATTTAATGAAATAAACAAAGTACAGAATAACGGGGTAAACACAGGAAAAAAGAAAACATTCACGATGGGCACTTGTCTTACATAGGAGGTCAAAACACATAAAAACTGACAAAGACTGAACAGAAATCATAGCATTATATACACATAGACAAATAAGTTAATGAAACACAGGTGAGGACAATCAAGGACAGCTGGCAGTGATGAGGGCAGGGAATTATGGGAAGTGTATGACGGGAGAAACACATGACATACAACAGTGAATCATGACAATAATGCTACAATATATATATATATATATATATATATATATATATATATATATATATATATATATATATATATACATACAGGGTTGGGAGGGTTACTTTTGAAATGTATTCCACTACAGATTACAGAATACATGCTGTAAAATGTAATTTGTAATGTATTTCATTAGATTACTCAAAGGTCAGTAACGTATTCTAAATACTTTGGATTACTTCTTCAGCACTGGTAGATTTTTTCACTTGTTTTGATTATAAAAACTCTGCCAGAACAGTAAGAGAAAATACACGTTAAAAATACATTCTCTGAAAAACCTAAATATCTTATGCAGTGTTGTTTCTAAAACAAAATAAATGAAATTGATCTTGTTTTAAGGATTTTTAGATATTTTTACATATCTAAAACATTAGATATGTTTGCCCTAATATCAAAGGTCTTACTAGAAAAAAAAGAAATTATGATCCAACGTGAATTTTCTTGATAAAAAAATATGATCGTGCCTGGTAACGTGCATGTAAAATGGCTAGAAATAGCATTTTAGCTTAGCGTAAAGCTGACAATTTACACAAGGTTTATTTCTATTTCTTCTGCTCCAAACTTACTTCAAACTGACTTCTCTGTCTGCTCGTATGAATGTAACACATCATAAGAAAGTGTTTCACCACTGTTCAAATGCACTTTGGATCGCATCATTTATATGTATACAGTAAATTTTTTCCATCTGAAAGGACTAAATATTAAATGAAACAAATTACAATAAAATGCAAATTAATCTCTTCAGTCATCAAAATACTTTTTGAATGTAACTGTATTCTGATTACCAATGATTTAAATTGTAACTGTAGTAGAATACAGTTACTAATATTTTGTATTTTAAATATGTAATCCCATTCCATTACTCTCCAACCCTGTATATATATATATATATATATATATATACATACACAGTTGTGCTCAAAAGTTTGCATACACTTGGAGAATTGGTAATATATGTACCATTTTTAAAGAAATCATGAGTGAGCAGGCAAAACACATTTCTTTTATTTCTTATGGGATTCATATTCAGCTGTTGGTTATAACAGAATGGCACAATCATAAAACAAAACATGGCAACAAAGAAAGAAATGAAATGACCCCTGTTCAAAAGTCTGCATACCCTTAGTTCTTAATACTGTGTATTGCCCCCTTTAGCATAAATGACAGCGTGCAGTCTTTTGTAATAGTTGTCTATGAGGCCCCAAATTCTTGCAGGTGGTATAGCTGCCCATTTGTCTTGGCAAATTGCCTCCAGGTCATGCAAAGTCTTTAGTCGTCTTGCATGAACCGCACGTTTGAGATCTCCCCAGAGTGGCTCGATGACATTAATGTCAGGAGACTGTGATGGCCACTCCAGAACCTTCAACTTTTTCTGCTGTAACCACTGGAGGGTCAACTTGGCCTTGTGCTTAGGGTCATTGTCGTTCTGGAAAGTCCAAGAGTGTCCCATGCACAGCTTTCATGCAGAAGAATGCAAATTGTCTGCCAGTATTTTCTGATAACATGCTGCATTCATCTTGCCATCAATTTCACAAGATTCCCCATGCCTTTAGAGCTCACACACCCCCAAAACATCAGTGAGCCACCACTATGCTTCACAGTGGGGATGGTATTCACTATAGGCCTTGTTGACCCCTCTCCAAACATAGCGCTTATGGTTGTGACCATAAAGCTTTATTTTGGTCCCGTCACTCCAAATTACAGTGTGCCAGAAGCTGTGAGGTGGGTCAAGATGTTGTTGGGCATATTGTAACCGGGCTTTTTTGTGGCATTGGCGCAGTAAAGTCTTCTTTCTGGCAACTCGACCATGCAGCTCATTTTTGTTCAAGTATCGTCCTATTGTGCTCCTTGGAACAACCACACCATCTTTTTCCAGAGCAGCCTGTATTTCTCCTGAGGTCACCTGTGGGTTTTTCTTTGTATATCGAACAATTCTTCCGGCAGTTGTGGCTGAAATTTTTCTTGGTCTACCTGACCTTGGCTTGGTATCAAGAGATCCCTGAATTTTCCACTTCTTAATAAGTGATTGAACAGTACTGACTGGCATTTTCAAGGCTTTGGATATCTTTTTATATCATTTTCCATCTTTATAAAGTTCCATTACCTTGTTACACAGGTCTTTTGACAGTTCTTTACTGCTCCCCATGGCTCAGTATCTAGCCTGCTCAGTGCATCCACGTGAGAGCTAACAAACTCATTGACTATTTATACACAGACACTAATTGCAATTTAAAAAGCCACAGGTGTGGGAAATTAAACTTTAATTGCCATTTAAACCTGTTTGTGTCACCTTGTGTGTCTGTAACAAGGCCGAACATTCAAGGGTGATTTCTGTTATCATTATGATTTAAAAAGGTGCCAAACAACTATGTGATAATAAATGGCTTCATATGATCACTGCTCTTAAATAAAAGACAGTTTTTTTGCATGATCAGTCATATTTTCAAAATCAATGCCAAAATTTCACAGTTTCTGCCAGGGTATGCAAACATTTGAGCACAACTGTATATATATCAGCTGGGAGGGGGATGAAGACGAGCCGGAGGCACCAGTTCGAGAGAGAGAGAGCCACATATGGCCGCTGTGTGTGTCTATGTGTTTGTGTTTAAGTTGATTTTGAGTTCATTTATGTTATTAAAACTTACGTTGACTGTTCAGCCGGTTACTGCCTCCTCCTTGCCCACTTTTACTGAAACCCGGGAAGGAGGAGGGATGCGCTGTTGCTGAGTCCTCGCCACTGCCATCTGCCAGGGGAGCAGCTGCGGCCATCTGCCTGGGGACAGAGGGGTCGCTGCTGAGTGTCAGAGGAATCTCTGTCATCCGCCGAGAAAGGGGAGGAACCATTCCATCTGCCAGGGGTCGGAGGACTCACTGCCGTCTGCCAGGGGAGGAGTGAGCTGTTGTCCGCCAGAGGTCGGAGGAGTGGCTGAAGACCAGGCGACGGCGTGTCCGGGGACCGGCAAGCCAGTTTTCTCTCTCTTGCTCTCTGTCGCTCTGCCTCACACTTCTCTCTCTCCTTTCCCTCCCCTTGTCTCTCCCAGGGCTCCAGAAAGGCGGGGAAGACCTGCCGGCAGGCACGACCAGAAGGGCAAAACCCCCCATCTAGGAAGGGAGGGGAGTATGTCATGCCAGCGGTTTCCCCGGCCTGAGTCGGCCGATGGAGGAGTGTGACGAGGAGGAGGGCAGGGCTAATCAGCCGGTGGTGCCAGTTCGAGAGAGAGAGAGCCATATGTGGTTCTGTGTGTGTGTCTATGTGTTTGTGTTTAAGTTGATTTGTGTTAATTTATGTTATTAAAACTTACATTGACCGTTCAGCTGGTTCCCACCTCCTCCTTGCCCACTTTTACTGTTACACTATTCCTTTGTAATCAGATTACACCCAACAGTGTTTAATAGGCATATAAACAAAACCATTTGAAAAATGGTGTGGCAGTCTTCGCTATAATAGAAATATAGAAAAAAGTGGAAAATGTGAATGGACTTTGTGATCAGAATATCTATTCATCCAAAAGTAATACATAGTGATTCTTTCACAGACATAACTATGTTTGCAAATTGTCCCGTATTAGCCAGTATATCCCGTATTTTGTATGAAATTATGCCTTGTCGCATATTTAAGCTGTGAAACAAGATGCTCAAATATCACTAACCTTGTAATCTTTGGCAATTCCAATGATTTTTTCTTCATTAAATGGTAGCTTGCAAAGGTGGAAAGTAATGAATTACAACTACTCTCGTTACAGTACTTGAGTACATTTTTCACATTTTTCTACTTTTTTAAGTATAAATAAATAATAGTACTTTTACTTCAGTTGATTAAAAATGAAGTATTCAATTTCACACAATTATTTTTCACCACAATTACAAAGTACAAAAAAATACATAATATTCCTGAATTTTTGGGAAGAAGAAAGTTATAAGCACTAAAACGGTTTATAAACTAAAACGTGCTGTGCACGGCATGACAGAAGCCCGCAGGGCACAGCATTATGAGCTCAGCAGCTTGCATAAACTGCTGCCGGTTTCTTCTCTAGCTTCTTCAAGACTTTCTGCCCTGTCACTATACAAGAACTGTAATACTGTGATTTTCTGCATATTTCATTTTATTCTGGAAAGGAGCCATTCATTCAGGTATGAGGGAACCGTCTGAACATGTTTAACCACTGATCAAACCTCACTTGTTTTTATGGTAGGCAATGTTTTAACTGTGTCAAACATTAACACAATGTAGTTTGACATATATGTGGGGATATCTTGTTTACTTGCTACTATATGTCTAAAACAAACCTTTAAATACCTTAGAAAGATACAATGTCAATAGTGTCGGAAATAAATGGGAACTCGGGGCAAAAATGCCACCAAAATTAACAAAGATATCCCTGAAATTCAAAATATGGAGGCAAAAAATGCACACGCAATGCGTTCCCGTGTTGTGTCTGATATAGTTACAATTACATACATTGCGATCTAATTTTGACTTTTCACTGAACATTTTTATTTATTTTTTCCCGCTGTCAGGTTCCTCGCACCATTGAGCGCACAGACGGGCTATCAATCTGCATCAGTTCAGTATTGTACTCCCATGTTAAATTCCGTAACCGTTTGCCCCTCTTGTTCAAAATAAACAATAGTAGCGGGTAACACTCTCACACAAGGTGCTGTACTGTACTTCCCTGCCCTGTGCTGCTGTTTATCTGTCTGAAAATCCTCACCCGCTAGAGGCCAAAGAGTGCAAGGGATGGATATTATATAAAGGTATAAGAAATCACAAAACATAATGTAACCAAATGCTACAATTTACTTAATAATAATATCTCAATATATTCAATAACCATAATGTTAATTAAAACTTTATTATTACAATTGTAATACAATAAAACATTGTAATACAACCACTTTTAGTGTTTGAATCAATCAAATCTCTCACTAAACACTGTGTGAAACATTTATTTTTGTCATATTTTATTCAGTTGGCATGTAGGAGTTGATAACCATTTGCTTAATAATCTCATTCCATATCTGGATAATCGCTGTAATATCATAGAGGATAAATTTCCTCCTCTATGATAGCACATTATATTAGTTTTATACAGTATGTTAACTTAAAAGCCAAAATACTTGGACATACGTGAATGAGAATAAACCTGAAATAGGAATGTGTTTCAGTCACAATGCACATTATGTAGTTTAGAGACGGTTTAGAGACATTTAGAATGTTACAACTGGCTGTTTCTATTTAAATAAATGTTATCTCCTTAAAACGTTCTGTTTGTCCAAGAATCCTCTTGCAGCAATGCAGGTCTTTGGCATTTAAAAGCTGCTAGTTTAGGACCTGTGAGGAGTCTGTTTCTCAAAAAAGAGGCTTGTCATACTTTTTTACTTTACTTTTGTACTTTTTTGTTGTGCTTCTGGCTGTCCACTTTCCTCTCTATCCTAGTTAGAAATTCTTTGTTCAAAACGGTAATGCATGGAATAGCCTTCATCTCTCTAAAACAATAGGAGAAAATTGAATTTCAGGAGAATTGTGGTTCTTTTTGCCTATTTTTAAAACCAAAATTTGACTTGCAAGTGTAAAGCAACTTGTAAGAATTCAATACCTCAGCAAATGGGGGGAAAAAACCCACTGTATTTTGATTTCCGCATGGTAGTGCAACCATTTTCAATTGTTCTAATAATAATACGATTTTCTTGAGTACCAAATTAGCACTTTAGAATGCTTTTGTAAGGATAGGTGGCACTATGTTTGCCATCACGGGTAAAGAAAAAATGGAATAAATACCACTTAAAACAATTATTTCAAACCGTAATAATAATTTGCAATTAATGATTTTGGCAGTATTTTTGATCAATTTAATGCATCCTTGATGAAAGGAAGCATTTCTTTCAAGAACAAAAATGTCTTTGTGTTCTAAAAATGGAAGCATATATACTATATATAATATAATTTTCATAAAGTAACTTGTAACGTTATTACTTGAGTAGTTTTTTGGCAAACTACTTATTTATTCTTACTTGAGTCATAGTATTTCTCAGTACTTCAACTTGTACTCAATTAAATTATTTCTTCAGTAGCAGTACTTTTACTTAAATAATAAAAAAATAAAAAAAAAAATAAAAAAAAACAGTACTCTTTACACCACGGGTAGCTTGAAAACATGATTCTGTTTCCAGAACCTTTGCTCCTTTACTCCTGGATGCTGCATGAAGCCAGCCAATCAGACTGGTGCTGACGATTTCAGTCAGCAGTTGCAATTTTTGTGTGCAATGTGCACACACTGCCTCAAACAGATTAATTATATGGACATTTACAAACAAGGATGATAGCTATCAGATTTATATCAAACCGATTTCACATCTGTGATAAACCTCCACAGATAACCAGCAGGTGATGCTCTACAATCTAAGCACAGCCTAAATGGAAAACACCATTAAGACCTTTCATTGTGTGGCTCTTTTGAACCTTCATAGTGCATCTGTATTATAAACGGCATCCCTACTTTTTCATGCAGACATGTCATCAGTCCTCTCACTCAAATACTTCTTGACTTTATGCCTGTCTGGTGAGAATTGCTGATTTAATGACTTCCTATATCTGTGGAGTTGGCGTGCAGCTCTTAGCACTGGAATGCTCTATAGCTAATGTGCAGCCTCTATACACTCTCTCTTCATGGTATTGATTTTTTCCTCCAGCATCCATAATATCAAACCTCTCGCTCCGCAAAGAGACTGCAGATCCCAGGACATGACATCCTAAGTGGGGACGTTGGGGCCTGTTCCCATGCCCATTTGGATGCTTGATTCATTGCTTCTGCTGGTTATGACATATGGATTAGCCATCACAGGTAATTCAGTTAGCATCTTCGGCCGTAAGTGAATGAGGGAGGCGTGTGGTGGGGTGGATTCCCAATGTCCATTTGTGTCAGGTTTTGATTTCATGTCCTAAACTGACAGCCTTTGACCTCTATTCCGTAAGTTTGTGCTCGGCTCGTCTTTATCCCCGCTCTCTGTCTAGGTCTTTATGTGTTGTTTGGCAGTAAAGCGATAATGTTGTTTTCTGAAAAAAAGCATCAGGCTGCTTTATGGTCATGGGATGTCACTGTGGTCCTCCCCAATCCTTTTAAAAATGATTTATCTCAGACTGATTCATGGAGGATGCGGACAGTATGGGCCTATAAAGTGTTCAAGGAGAAGATGCAAGGCTGTAACCTTATGGATTACAGGACTGGGGGACAAAATGTAACTGGATTTGCAATACAAGTGCTTGTAAGGCAACAAAAAAATATTGTTAGTGTAAAAAACATTTAAAAAGTGAAAAAGTATTTGCCCCCAATCCTGTCTTTGTATGTATTTTATACTAAATTGTTAAAAAAATTCAAACAAAATCTAATGTAAAACAAAGCCAATTTTAGTAAACACAAATACAGTTTTTAAATGATAATGTTATTTACTGAAGCAAAATGTTATCCAATCCCAACTGGGCCTGTGTGAAAAAATTATTTGCCCCCTTAGTTGCTAAATCCTTAAATCTATGGAAATGCATTCATAATGGGGTTCAGCTGGACTAGACACACCCAGGCCTGATTACTGCCAGCCCTGTTCAATCAAATCAACAACTAAATATAACTTTCAGCAGCATGAAGTTAGCTAAAAGTAGCACACTATGCCAAGGTCGAAAGGAATTCTAGAAATGATGAGGAAATGGTGATTGAAATACATCAGTCTGGGAAGGGTTACAAAGCTATTTCAAAGGCTCTTGGACTCCAAAGAACCACAGTGAGAGCCATTATCTCCAAATGGAGAAAACTTGGCACAGTAGTGGACCTTCTCAAAAGTGGTTGACCTTCCAAAATTCCTCCAAGAGCACAGCGACGACTCATCCAGGATGTCACAAAAAATCCAAGGACAACTTCCATGGAATTGAAGGTCTCTCTCGCATCAATAAAGGTCTTTGTTCATGACTCCACTATCAGAAAGACACTGGCCAATATTGGCATCCATGGAAGAATGGCAAGGCGAAAACCACTGCTAACCCAGAAGAACATTAAGGCTCGTCTGAATTTTTGCCAAAACACAGCTTGATGATCCTCAAACCTTTTGGGAGAATGTTCTGTGGACTGATGAGTCGAAGGTGGAACTGTTTGGAAGACAGGAGTCCCGTTACATCTGGCATAAATCAAACACAGAATTCCACAAAAAGAACACCATACCTACGGTCAAGCATGATGGTGGTAGTGTGATGGTGTGGTGATGCTTTGCTGCTTCAGGGACAGTGTGTCTTGCAGTAAATGAGGGAAACATGAATTCTGCTCTCTACCAGAAAATCCTAAAGGAGAACGTCCAGTCAACAGTCCGTGAGCAACAGTCCGTGAGTTGAAGCTCAAGCGCAACTGGATTATGCAGCAAGACAATGATCCAAAGCATAGGAGTAAGTCCACCTCTGAATGGCTCAAAAGAAGCAAAATAAAAGTTTTGGAGTGGCCTAGTCAAAGTCCTGAGTTGAACCCGATTGAGATGCTGTGGCAGAAGCTTAAACAGACAGTTTATGCTCGAAAAGCCTCCAATGTGGCTGAACTAAAGAAGTTCTGCAAAGAAGAGTGGGGCAAAATTCCACCACAGCGTTGTGAAAGACTGATCTTCAGTTATCGGAAGTGTTTGGTTGCAGTTGTTGCTGATAAAGGTGTCACAACCAGGGGGCAGTTAGTTTTTCACATGGATGATATACAGGTGCATCTCAATAAATTAGAATGTCGTGGAAAAGTTCATTTATTTCAGTAATTCAACTCAAATTGTGAAACCCATGTATTAAATAAATTCAATGCACACAGACTGAAGTAGTTTAAGTCTTTGGTTCTTTTAATTGTGATGATTTTGGCTCACATTTAACAAAAACCCACCAATTCACTATCTCAAAAAATTAGAATACATCATAAGACCAATAAAAAAAACATTTTTAGTGAATTGTTGGCCTTCTGGAAAGTATGTTCATTGACTGTATATGTACTCAATACTTGGTAGGGGCTCCTTTTGCTTTAATTACTGCCTCAATTCGGCGTGGCATGGAGGTGATCAGTTTGTGGCACTGCTGAGGTGGTATGGAAGGCCAGGTTTCTTTGACAGTGGCCTTCAGCTCATCTGCATTTTTTGGTCTCTTGTTTCTCAGTTTCCTCTTGACAATACCCCATAGATTCTCTATGGGGTTCATGTCTGGTGAGTTTGCTGGCCAGTCAAGCACACCAACACCATGGTCATTTAACCAACTTTTGGTGCTTTTGGCAGTGTGGGCAGGTGCCAAATCCTGCTGGAAAATGAAATCAGCATCTTTAAAAAGCTGGTCAGCAGAAGGAAGCATGAAGTGCTCCAAAATTTCTTGGTAAACGGGTGCAGTGACTTTGGTTTTCAAAAAACACAATGGACCAACACCAGCAGATGACATTGCACCCCAAATCATCACAGACAGTGGAAACTTAACGCTGGACTTCAAGCAACTTGGGCTATGAGCTTCTCCACCCTTCCTCCAGACTCTAGGACCTTGGTTTCCAAATGAAATACAAAACTTGCTCTCATCTGAAAAGAGGACTTTGGACCACTGGGCAACAGTCCAGTTCTTCTTCTCCTTAGCCCAGGTAAGACGCCTCTGACGTTGTCTGTGGTTCAGGAGTGGCTTAACAAGAGGGATACGACAACTGTAGCCAAATTCCTTGACACGTCTGTGTGTGGTGGCTCTTGATGCCTTGACCCCAGCCTCAGTCCATTCCTTGTGAAGTTCACCCAAATTCTTGAATCGATTTTGCTTGACAATCCTCATAAGGCTGCAGTTCTCTCAGTTGGTTGTGCATTTTTTCTTCCACACTTTTTCCTTCCACTCAACTTTCTGTTAACATGCTTGGATACAGCACTCTGTGAACAGCCAGCTTCTTTGGCAATGAATGTTTTTGGCTTACCCTCCTTGTGAAGGGTGTCAATGATTGTCTTCTGGACAACTGTCAGATCAGCAGTCTTCCCCATGATTGTGTAGCCTAGTGAACCAAACTGAGAGACCATTTTGAAGGCTCAGGAAACCTTTGCAAGTGTTTTGAGTTGATTAGCTGATTGGCATGTCACCATATTCTAATTTTTTGAGATAGTGAATTGGTGGGTTTTTGTTAAATGTGAGCCAAAATCATTACAATTAAAAGAACCAAAGACTTAAACTACTTCAGTCTGTGTGCATTGAATTTATTTAATACACGAGTTTCACAATTTGAGTTGAATTACTGAAATAAATGAACTTTTCCACGACATTCTAATTTATTGAGATGCACCTGTAGGTGTTGGATAACATTTTTGCTTCAATAAATATATATATATATATATATATATATATATATATATATATATATATATATATATATATATATTTGAAAACTGTATTTTGTGTTTACTCAGGTTGTCTTTGTTTTGTTATATCTCGTTTGAAGATCTAAAACAATTTAGTATGAAAAATACACAAAAACAGAGAAATCAGGAAGGGGCAAATACTTTTTCATATCACTTATGCATACGAATCAATACATAATCACTGTGCAGTGTATAGGCCAAACTTGCATATTCATTGCATTCTCAACTCATCAATGATTTGATTTGATTTGAGAGTGAAAAAAGACTTAAATTTCAGTCTGTGCACATTACAAAGATAAATTATTGCTTCAGAAGACTTGGAATAGTATGCACAAGTCGTGTCAACTTTTACTGGGGGTTTTGGTATTATTTTGTTCTATTTTATTTATTAGTTTTTGTCCTTTTGGGACCTTGACAGCCTAGAGTCAATTTTCACTTTCATTATATGGCAAAAGGCCATATGAAAACTTTTTCAGATTTTTATTTTTGTGTTCCATGGTAGAAAGTGATACAGGTTTAGAAAATCATTACGGTAAGTAAAATAATGTCAGAATTTTCATTTTTTGGTGAACTGTTCCTATAAAAAGTTATAAAAAGTTCACACACACACACACACACACACAAACCTTATCAACGAAATTAGCAAAAAAAGTAAGTTTAATTTGAGTCTGTAGCTTAAGGGGTTTGGGCTGAATTAATTAATAAATGTTTGAGGAATATCCAACCTGTTCTCATAGAACCACATTTTATTTATTTTTTTATGCAGCTTGGTGTATGTATTGCGGGAGTTTCCTGGTCAAATGAACACTAGAGGCGCTACAACAACAATGACTTTTATTCACTTACACACAAATCATGAGTAAAACAGCAGATTAACTGTTAACACATACTTTTCACCCTGTTTCTCACACAGTGCTATCTGATGGCACTGAAACAATTTTATTATAATGCATGACTTGTACGTAGGTGATACATTTCAACATTTCCATTACATAACCAATTACATATACAAGCTTGTTCTGGCGTTGTCAAATAGTGCACTAGCTCAACTGAAAAGTGTTGCACTTGCAGTGCAAAGGGGCCAGGGTATGAGTCATGAAGAGCATGCGAGTCGGTACATGAGTTGGAAGTGTCGTAGTAGCAGCACAAAATGACTTAGTTGCTTTAGCAATTGTGCTTTTTATGACACTATCATTAGGTTTAGGTTTAAAGTTTAGGGTAGGGAGGTAGGTTTTGTTGATTTATAACTCGATACAGCATTAACCTTAAAAACCTAATTTGTTTGGGGGAGCATTTAATCAGTTTTAGCACCACACAGTGGACATTTCACCACGATAATGTCACCACAATCACATAATGTTCACAAGATCAGGTTGGGAATAAACCAATGAAAATCCCATATTGGTCGACTACTGATTTGAATAATGGTGTCCCTGAGAAGATTGTAGCTGGAAATCTGATTGCCAGCTTTTGTGTCTGATGAGATTTTGAGGTTTATAGATGCTTGAACTCAAAGCCTCATGGTTATAATTACAATTCCGAGAATATTGCAACTTATAATGAAAGAGTTGTTGAAGCTGACAAAAACATTTGTGTTTACAAAAGCCATGCTGTGGACTATAATGACGAACTTTCAACGTGCTGATGAATACGATCACAATCGGCCACTGTCCCATTGGCGAGACCTCATGATATGCATTTGTGTCCATGGCAACATGTTAATCTCTTCATTAAGTGTATGGCCGGTCAGCCAACATAACTCTTCACTGCGGCGAGCCTTTGTTGTACTGATGATGAGAACTTTGTAGTATGTTTACCAGTCGCCCTTGTCCTGGGGCCACTGCCAAAGTGTGTAGGAGACAACAGAGGACAGTGTGTGCTTGTAAATAACACCATTCTCTCAGCATGCCTGCGTGACCATCTTACTGTACTACCTCCCCCACCACACCTCAAAACATTAGCGAGGGCTGAGGACCCCACTATGCCCAAGGACTCGTAACCACCTTGAACCCGAGTGCACTGGGAGCTTCATGTCTTCTCAAAGGAGGTCTGTTAGTTTGTTAATCGCACTCAGTTTGTGTACAACCAGCACACAACTTGGGTTTTGTTTCTCGTGTAAATTTTGTTCTTTAGCCCTGTCCGTGAACAAGTCCCTGTTTGTGGCGTAGCTGAGAGACTGGCTTGGTGATGGAGACGAAAGAAAGACCAGACTGTGATGCGCTCTGTCTTTGTGTGAACTTCTGCATTCATGGACCCATGTGACTTAAACAGCAGGGCCTTTGGTTTGGCAACACACAACACCAGTGCATTGTAAATACCCAAATGAGTTTGGAAGGCTAATCGTTGTGCTTATTTTCATTTGGGGCCATCGTTCTGTAGACTTTTACCCTGTAAAGTGCCTGGAAGGAAGCAAGAAGCGCTGAGCTGGCTGTACAAACTCTTTTTCATGTTCAGAATTCATAGCTCGTCAGTACAGGATGAACAAAGGAGTTTTCAGTATCTCAACTTGTATTACAAGAAAAAGTGATGAAATCAAGTCCAACGTAAAGAGGGCCCGGGCCGATTCTGCTTGCCTCCATCAAATATGCAGTGGCAGATTTGGGATCGGGCTTTGTTCTGCTGGCTTCTTTGTCTGGCTCGCTCTGCGTGCAGTCTGAGGGCTAACGCTACTTTAAACCAGAAGACCTACAGGGCTCCAATTAAGACCAGTAGAAGAATTAATGAACAAGTCCCTAAGTCAGCCTCAGCTCTCAACTGCTCTATTTATCAAACTGCTCAGGGGGACACATGGTCTCAATTCAAACTCACAATTTCTGTCTTCACTAAATTAAATATGTGTAATTTATGTTTTTATAAACATAGATGACCTTGCCATCAGCTACAGAAGTTCCAGTCCTTTGAATATTTCTCATTTTTACCCCTCCTCTTTTTTTTTTCTTTTTTTTTTTGCTCCTCTTCATTGTATTGTGTTTCATTTCACAGTATGCCCAGAAGCAATGTTCAGGTTTCTCTGCTGACTATAAAAAAAATTGGATAGTTCGAGGGCAACTGAAAGAAGAGGGCTGTTCCGCGGAGACATGCTGTTCAAAGAATCGTTCAGAGAAAGGAACGTCAATGAGTGCAATAGGCTTTAGTATAGTTTTTTTTCTCTCTGTAAATGAACAGCATTGTATCACAGAGCATTGATCTGAAGATGTTTATTGTGTTATCACAAGTAAGTTTTAATGTTATAATATTTAATGTTTTTTGCCAGAGTGAAGTGTACCTTTAAATTAGTTTAGACAGACTCCTTGGGAGAAATCCCTGAAGACAGAAATGAAAATGAAATCAAATTAAGATGAGGATGATCCTAGAACTGGATTTTTGTGTGATCACACTCCATTTAACCAGTCTAAGCTGTTTTGCTGGTCCTAGCTGGTAAAGGTAATCCTTACTCCAACTGATGGTTTAATCATGTCTTTTGAAGCCTTATGATCGGTTTTGGGTTAGAAACAGACCCAAACATAACTCCTTTTTCACTACAAATCTTGAATTCTGCAGTCTCCGTGGCGATCGTGATTTCAAGCATAATTACACTACCTATAGCACCATCTAGTGCTCTGTGTATGCGTTAAGCACTAGGAAGTGTAATCGAGCTTGAAATCATGATTGTGCCTATGGACTGGCAAGATGTACAGTAAAAAAGGAGTTACTTTTTGGTCTGTTCTCACTCAAAAACATCTGGATTACTTTTATGCTGCCTTTATGAGCTTTGTGGAGCTTCAAAGACTTGATCACCATTCAGTTGCATTTTATGGACTTACACTGTAAGGTGACCAGATTTCTGAAATGAAAAATGGGGACATTTCTAGTTTAGTGGTAAATATGCCATTGGAATTTAATATGTTATTTATCTATGATTTAAAAAAGGGGGACAATTCAGATGTTATATATTTTGACCATGGTGAATGTAGTAATGTGATGAACTATGGTATATCATACTCTGTTGAATATGTCTCAATTAAATTCAGATATGCAGGTAAAGTTAACCATTTTTAATTGTCTTCTGTTACATGAGTTCATTCTTTTCTGCACTGTGTGCAGTAGATGACACTGTGGCATAAAAGTGAACTTAAACATATATAAACAATGGTTGAATATAGGAACTATTGCAGCTGACTCCACAGCTTACATCAGTCTTTTTACTCTCTTCTAAAAGTCCTTCTCTTCTCCTCTTTTCCTTCACCTTTATCTGGCACTTTCCTAAAAGAAGATAGGCTGCTAACTTGCTTGCTGGCAAACTGGCAGAGGAATTTCAAAAGAAACTAGAAAAAGTTTTAAAAGTTCAAAGTTTAAATATTATAAGACTATTCAGTCTATCAGATAAATAGATAGATAGCTCATTTGGTTGCTAGGCAGTTACCAAGGTGATACTTAACATGGCTACTTGCAATCCTGAGTGAAATAAGACAACCCAGAATTCTCTTTGATGTTCTGGTGCAGAGATATGTGATTTGTTACTTGGTTGCTAGGTTAATCCCATCTGGTTGCTAGGCAGTTACCAGGGTGATACTTATCAAGGCCACTTGCCATCCTGAGTGAAATAAGTCAACTCAGAAGTCTCTACGATTTTATGGTGCAGAGATATGTGATGTGTTACTTGGTTGCTAGGATAACCCCATCTGGTTGCTAGGCAATTACCAAGGTGATAATTAACAGGGCTCCTTGCCATCCTGAGTGAAATAAGTCAACCCGGAAGTGTCTACAATGTTCTGGTTTAGAGATGTGTGATTTGCTACTTGGTTGCTAGGGTAACCCCATCTAGTTGCTAGGCAGTTTCCAGAGTGATACTTAATGAGGCTCCTTGCTATCCTGAGTGAAAGAAGTCAACCCGGAAGTCTCTACGACAGTCTGATCCTGAGATACCCATATTAGTGGTTTTGAATGGAAGACAATGGTGTTTGGTTGCTAGGGTGCTCTAAATGGTTGCTAGGGCGTGGCTAAGTAGTTACTATGATTATACTTGAAGACTGCTTACTCACCCAATTAAAACAAGCCAACTCTCATGTCTCTAGGACATTCTGAACCGAAGATATCACACTCTAATTGAAAGCAATAGATTTGGTTGCTAGGGTGCTCTAAATGGTTGCCAGGGTACGTATAGCCAGTGAACAGAGTAGTTCTTAATGGCTGCTTGCTAACCTGACTCAAAAGAGCCAATCCCCAAGTTTCTACGACATTATGTTCTGAAGATATCCTTCTGAGACATTTTGAATGGAAGTTAATGGGGGGTGGTTGCTAGGGTCCCATTAATGGTTGTTAGGGCATGGCTATTCCATTTCCAAGGTGATACTTAAAGAGTGATTGGTATCCCGATTGAAATGAGCCTGCCCCCATGTCTCTATGTCACTCTGATTGGGAGATATCTTCTGACAACTTTCTTGCATTGACTGCCATAGTAGGAACAAAAATGTCTTCCCATAGTACCCTATGGGACTTTTTGGGATGGTTTTTTGCCACCCTTTTTACCCCCTGGGGTACATTTTACCCCCAAACACAGGGTATGTTTGAACATGGCTTGCCAGCACGAATCAAAGGAGAGCACCCTCATGTGTCTAAAACATTTTGCTCAGAAGATATCACACTCAGCCATTTTGAATGGAAGTCAGTGGGGATGGTTGCTAGGGTGCTCTAAATGGTTGTAAGTTTTTGGCTAACCATTAAACAGAGTGATTCTTATTGGCTGCTTACTAACCTGACTCAATGGAGCCAATCCGCAAGTCTCTAAAACATTCTGTTCTGAAGATATCCTTCTGAGACATTTTGAATGGAAGTTAATGGGGGGTAGTTGCTAGGGTGTTCTAAATGGTTGCTAGTGTGTGGCTAGCCAGTGACCAGAGAGATTCTAATTGGCTGATTACTAATCTGACTAAAAAGAGCCAATCCCCAAGTGTCTATGACATTCTGTTCTGAAGATATCCTTCTGAGCCATTTTGAATGGAAGTCTATGGGGGCGGTTGCTAGGGTACCATAAATGGTTGCTAGGGCATTGCTACACCATTTCCAAGATGATCCTTAAAGACTGATTGGTAGCCCGATTGAAATGAGCCCACCCCCATGTCTCTGTGTCATTCTGATTGGGAGATATGATTTGACAAATTTCTTGCATTGACTGCCATAGTAGGAAAAAAAAAAAAAATAAATTTCATGGGCGAAACCCTTGCCATAGTATGCCTATGGGAAATTTTTGGGACATGTTTTGCCCCCCAGGAGTGCACCATACCCCCAATCCCTTAGAAAAGTCATAGCACAGGTGTCATCAATAGGCCGGCCGATTTGACACCTAATTCATTGGTCTACTACAAATGGTGTGGGATGAGTTAGGTGCTGAAGTTTTGTATGGAATAAGAAGAATAATAATAAGTATGTGAGATTACAATAGGGATGCTTTGCTCCGCAATCACCACTAATCATAATAAATATGTGAGATTAAAATAGTAATGCTTTGCTCTGCAAGCACCACTAATAATAATAATAATAAGTATGTGAGATTACAATAGTGATGCTTTGCTCCACGAGCACCACTAATAATAATAATAAGCTTAAATAGTAGATCAGTATGTTGGCTTTGTCAAACCAACATAATGATAAGTTTAAATAGAATATCAGTATGTTGGCTTTCTCAAGCCAACATAATGATAATTTCCCTCAGCATTACAACTGAAATCATATGAAACACACAATGGACAATATCAGGGCCTGGAATTAATTTCTGAAGGGTTGATTGCCCCCCTTAGATGCCTCATATTGTTGGGAGATTTTCCACTTTGTAGTCATGACACAAAGATATTCAATATTGTATAATAATAATATTAATAATTATTATTATTATTATTATTACACTATTTCACCTAAAAGTTTCTATCAGTTATCTCATATGGACCTCATATGCCCCCCCCCCCCCCCCACACACACTATGATCGAAGTGAAGTTAGGTCAGTTAAGCAACTTAGAAAAGTTATATTGAGATTTAACAGCATAATACTTGTAGCTACCTTAAACTGTTTATCACACAGTCATAGACTAAATGACTTGTGGATGAGTTTTTGCCGATTTAAGCATGATGACATCATCAGATGCACAAAAACAAACACACACATGTGCATTATGAGTGGCAGGGAAACATGAGGCACAGAAAAGGTGAGGTGCCTTTTATATATGTGAGTGAGTGAGCGTGCAACCAGCTGTGTCCTCAAAAAAGATCGTTTGTGAGCATCAGAATCTCCTTCCCCTGGACATGCACAACTGCTGAATTACAGCATGCGAAGCACAGAGGCGCAAGTGTCGTTCACTCCGGTGTGCATAATGACACAAAATTAATAACAAACACACAAATATAGCGATCCGCATTGTGCTTTCCATCATTTGCACATTGTAATGACGCAAGTTGATGACGGAAAAGCACCGGGGTTCGACAGAATCATAATGAGTCTGAAAACAGACCAGCGCTGTGGGGGTGCCGGGAACAATTATGCTCGGATTCGGACCATAGCAAATGTGCCCAGTGTGAAAACCTGCTTAAAGCTGTTATGGTGAGCAGCCCCCTCTGTTGGTCAAAATAAAAAGCACACAATTAAACTCGTTGCCGGTAGGCTTCTTGCCATGAATTTTCACATAGCGGATAGTTTTTAACATGCAGTAAAAAGGGAACATTTCCGGGGACATCTCCAGTCGGGGACAGACCATCAAAAACAGGGACTGTCCCCAGAAAATGGGGACGGCTGGTCACCCTAACTTACAGAGCTGAGATTCAATAGAAAAATTTAAGTCATACACATCTGGGATGACATGAGGGTGAGTAAATGACGAGAGAATTTTCATTTTTTGGATGAACTATCCCTTTAAGCTGTTTTTTGTTTTTGTTTTTTTGTCAGCAGGGGGAACTTCCTTTGAAAACAAAAAGTTGCTTTTAGAGTCTCCATGTTAGCTTGAAATTAGTCCTGAGGCTTGCTTCTTTGCAGTGATTGGTAGTAGCTGTGCTATAAATAGTGAAGCTATTAGCTTGAAGCGAGTAGCGAGACAGTAGCTTCGCTAGTTTTTAAATCAAGTAGCTTTTCAGTAGCAAAGCTATATTTTTGACTAGGTAGCAGCATAGCTTTGACAAAAGCTACACCGCTACATCATGCAGTGTACCCGGTGTTTACTATCGCCAGTTTTGAATCAAAACCAAAGATGTCTGATCACAAATGAATCGCTCATCTGGGACAGTTCTTTAAAATGAATTGGTCACACGTGATAGGAAAGCAGTCTGAATCGGTTTGCGATTCAGTTTGAATGACCCAGAAAGCTTTGCGCTCACGCTGCTGAATCATTTGTGCGCGCTCTCACTTGCCAATAAGTTCACGGAGTATTTTGTAAAACGGAAAATAAAGATAACGCTGATTGCAGTGGATATGGAAACCAAACCTGCAAATGTGTCCTATCATCTGCCAGTGATGAAGAAGCTCTTTATAAAGTTCAACACGTTTGCAGCTTGTGAACGACTTCTGCAGGTAAATACATTTTCCAAACAAAAGAGTATCAAAACACGTATTAGCCTACATGAAAGCACATAAAAAGGTACCATGGCATTACCATGTTTTTTGGACATGTACCATTACCTGGATGCACTATGTTAATACAATGGTAGGCTATATGAATATGGTAATCATATAGCGAAGTACCATGGTATTTTTGTTAATTACCTTGGAGCACCATGTAAATGCAATAGTATATGAATATGGTAATCATATATCAATTTACCATGGTAGTAATATGGTATTCTTGAAGTACTTTGAAGCACCATGCAAATACAGAATGGTACATAAATATGGTAATTGTATATTAAAGTACCATGGTATTACCATCTGATACCATCAGAAATCACATTGTTATTGCCCAGATGTACTCTCTCTCTCTCTCTCACACAAACACACACACACACAGTTGGTGCAGCTATCCTTATGAGGACTCTCCATAGACATAATGATTTTTATACTGTACGAACTATAGATCATATCCCCTAACCCTACCCCTAAACATAACCCTCACAAAAAACTTTCTGCATTTTTACATTTTCAAAAAAACATCATTTAGTATGTTTTTTAAGCGATTTGAATTATGGGGACACTAGAAATGTCCTCATAAACCACATTTATAGCATAATTACCAGTTTGTAACCTAAAAAATGTCCTTGTAAACTGCACAGACCCTCCCACACACACATGCACACACACAATAAATTTGGCCTTTGATGATATATCCTGTAATTCTGTGTCTAGCTGCTGTAAAAATAATAATAATAATAATAATAATAATAATAATAATACGTTTAATTTATATAGCGCTTTTCCCAAGCTCAAAGTGTTTACATGCAACAACAAACATAAATGCATCAAAACAAAACACAAAACAATAGTCCACACAAACACAAATCACTAAAACAATACAGTCCACAAAAGCACAACATAACAATCCAGGAGTAAAATGTATAGTCCAAAGTGAAAATGTGGAAGTGCACAAGCCCGATCCAACAGTTCAAAAGAAACGAGCAGCGGAGGAAAAAAATGACATGACCACAGTTGTCCCTCGTGTAGTGGATGGCACCAAACATCCCGCGCCGACCCACATCTCCCATGCCACAGAGCCAAGACGAGTACAAACTCCAGGACACCAAATTGCTGTTTTTCTGTATTGTATAGATGAATATATAAATGAATAGTATACTGTATGTACGCAGAGTTTTTATATAGGAATGTGCAAATTAAATTGTTTAAATGGGTATGGGTTTGTAGAGGTAGTAGTATAAATATAAAAAATAAAATGTAAAAATTGTGATTTTTTTTTTCATATTGAACGTGTTTGTAAAGGTAGTAGTATAAATATGAAAAATAAAATGTAAAAAATAGTGACTTTAAATGTAGAACACATGGGTTTAAGTAGCATGTCTAAATATGAATTTACATGGTTTTGTTTAGTTTTTTTATGTGCACATACCTACGTGTTGCACCTTGTATACTGTATTGCACTTAACTGTAATATACTGTACCAAGGCTTTGATAACATCATGTGAATAAGTCTTTTAGATGCTTTGTCTATGACAGTATGCTCTGTGCATTTGTGGTTGAAATAAAATGAAGTAGCTTAAATGTAGCAAGCTACTTTTGGCGTGTAGCTTGTAGTGTAACTTGCTACTTTCTCTGAAGTGTAGCTTTTAGCATGGCTTAACTCATTTTCTGTTGAGTAGTTTGTAGCTTAGCTTGCTAAATTTTTTGAGTAGCTTGCCAATCACTGCTTCTTTGTTGAAATACCATAAATCATTAAATGTTCCCGAAAACTAGAAATTATTTTGTTACTAATATTATTATTATTATTTGTATTTTTTTAGGTAAATATGCAAAAACTAGTGTGCAGTGTGTGTATTAGCTTGCATGTGCAATGTTCTGTTCACAGGATGCATTTATACCTGTCCTCCTGTGTGCGAGCATACATTATTTAAAGTCACTAACTCATGGCCTTTACCTTTCAGCTTTCAGCATCTACACCAATTTTTCATCTATTTAAATATGCATATTGTTGCGTAAACAGAACCAAGCGGTCCGAAGCACACTTCCCAGAGACGGTGTAATGGAAAGACCCTGATAAAGACAGATCCTATCATTAACTTTGCACTCACAGAGAGGCCCCTCTGGGAACCGCGTAAATGCTAGTAGCCGTATTCCCCTAATGTGTATGTCTGTGTTATAGATTGTTTGCCATTTTAAAAAATATGCAACTGTGTCTTTTGCCATTTTTTACACCTTTGCATGAAGTACCAGCTTCACCATGCATTACTGCAGAAATAAAAGCATACTGAGGACGAATTCTATTGGAAAGTGAGTGTCACTACACCAAACTCTCTATGAAGGGCAGAGTACTTAAAGTAAGCACTCTGAAGGGTGCAGGGGATTACTCTCTCATGTGTAAGTGTTTAGTAAAACTTGCATGAAATAATACAGCACTTTAACCGAATGCTACCTTAATAACTCAGAATTCATATTTATTTAATATTTAGTTAATATTGTGTGTGTCAGAAGTGGCAAATGCAACTTTTGCACAAACAATGCCATTTTGTTTCATTAATTTAAATTTATTTCAAATTGAGTATCATCACTTGATGTGGCTTTAAAAACAAACAAACCTATAAACATATAAGGAATATTTTCCATTTATTGTCCTTGAATGCATGAGAGAAATTGACATCCCAGGTAAGGTCTTAAGCAATAGTTCACCAAAAATGGAAAATTCTGTCAATATTCACTTATCCTTGGTTTTTCCCGAACCTGTAAACTTTCTTTCATGGAACACAAAAGAAGATCTTATGCAGAATATTGACCTCATTCAGCATTCATTTTCAATGCATCTTTTATCCATATAATAAAAGTGAGGGTTGACTGAGGCTTGCTCACAGCAGAAGGCCTCGTTGGGTTCCACTTCTGTCAGCCAAGAACAGAAAGCTGAGGCTGCAGTGGGCCTACCATGTGTGTACCTCAGCAGAAATAAAGATTCATCAGACCAGGCTATGTTTTTCCAGTCTTTAACTGTCCAGTTTTGGAAAGCCTATGCCCACTGCAGCCTCAGCCTTCTGTTTTTGGCTGACAGAAGTGGAACCCGACGTGGTCTTCTGCTGTTATGCATTCTGAAATGCTATTCTGCTCACTACAGAGTGGTTATATGAGTTACTGTAGCCTTTCTGTCATCTCGAACCAGTTTGGCCATTATCCGTTGACCTCTCTCATCAACAAGGCTTTTCTGTCTGCAGAACTGCTGCTCACTGGAAAAAACATCCATTTTGGCACCATTCTGAGTAAGCTCTAGAGACTATTGTGTGTGTTGTGCAGGAGATCAGCAGTTACAGAAATACTCAAACCAGCCCATCTGGCACCAAAAAATCATGCCACGGTCGAAATCACTGAGATAAAAAATTTTTCCCCCATTCTGATGGTTAAAGTGAACATTAACTGAAGCTCCTGACCCATATCTCCTTGATTTTATGCATTGCACTGCTGCCACACGCTTGGCTGATTAGATAATCGCATGAATAAATAGGTGAACAGGTGTACCTAATAAAGTGGGTGGTGAGTGTGTGTGTGTGTGTGTGTGTGTGTGTATATATATATATATATATATATATATATATATATATATATATATATATATATATATATACAGTGTGTGTGTGTGTGTGTGTGTGTGTGTGTGTGTGTGTGCGGGTGCTTTTACCACATTTATTAATCTTGTCACTGTTAATTCATAAAATTGAAATTGAAATTGAAATTGATATGGAATGAAAATAAAATTATTTCATGCTACTTCTGAATGCATTAACTAATGTTAACATATACAACTTTTAATTTAAACTATCCCTTAAAATATACATTTCCAATAGGTTTCAAAATGTATCACATCCTTTTAAATGGCAACATTTCTGCAGTGGCCTTCAAGGATGAAAAAATGCTGTTTGGATGTCATGTATGCAGATATTCACTACCTGTGGTTTATTTATAAATGTATGATTCTGTCACATTTACATCTGATGATTTTGGTTTTGTGTGACTAAGCCTAGTTGAGCTTTTCCACTTGATGCCCACAAGTCAGCCAGCTCTGAGCTCCCAAACCCAACCTAGTTATCCTGGAAAGTGCACCAATCACTGCTGTTTGTGTCAAGCTGTCAGATTTCCCAGCTGTACAGGAGACTAAATTCAAGGAAAGATGAAACGATCTCTCGCCTTGCACAAAAAGAACACAAGCTATTTTGTTTGTTTGTTATTTTGTGTGCAATCAATATAGCCACTATTTCTTTACAAGGCTGTCAGCGCTCCATCAACAGTAGACACCTAATATTCTGATTTCCTTACCTCCCACTGTGCTGGCCTTTCCAAAGATGGACTGCTCGATATTGGCAAACAAAGCTCACAAAGCACCTCATTCATATTCAGGCACTGGTTGGGGTGGGTAGTGGGCTGTTCTATTGCTACAAAAAAGCTTGCTGCTCATTTTCTAACCTGCGAGTCTAGGAGAGAGAGAGAGAGATGAGGTAATGCAAGGAGAGAACAGCAGCTGATAAAGAGCTTCTCTCTCCTCTTCTGTGCTCTCTCTCTCTCTCTCTCTCTCTCTCTCTCTCGCTCCCTCTTTTCACCCTCACCCTTCATCTTTCTTTCGCTCCACTCTATCTCCAGGGCACAGACACAGGTACAAACGAATCACAAATTGTTTTTGGCCTGAGCCCAAGTAAGCCAATCACTGTCTAACCATAGTGATCTCATTCCTATTAAGACCATTTGTTCCGTTCCAAATCCAATATCTGTACTGTCAGTAATAATGCAATTTCAGAGGGGCAAAGGGAAAGAGGACAGGATTAACTGGGGACATGAAAATGCTGCTGTGTACTGTGTTTATATCATAGGAACTATCCTCAGGAAGCAAAGCATTGTGGACTATATTCAGATGTTTTCATTTGACATGAATGTGAGGGTCTTGATGGATGCTTTGTCAATCTTCTGAAGTCTTAAAAGTGCTGTAAGAATTTTTTAATACCCTGCATAAACTATCCCTACTACCTGACAGATATGACTAAAATAGGTGTCCTGAGAAATTACACCTATCTCTGTGACAGCCCTTAATAATGTAAACAGCAAAAACAAGTTAGTGGAGTCTCTGTGCTTTTTTTTTTTTTTTTTTTTAGCAAATCAGAAACTCTCTCTGTCAGTTATTTTGTGTTTTCGGGTTTGCTGACATGCCTTTCGAGGGCTGGTTAGCTTCTTCAGTTAGCCCCTGCTGGTAGATGCAGTAACTACACCTTTATGTTGGCAAAAAGTCCTCACATCCCCACAAAATGACGTCTTATCACACCCCTTGTAAAAACATTCTTTAATTGAACAAGGCAAATAGGGAAATCAAATAGGGATGCAAATTTTAGAAATATCCTTAATCGACAGTCATTAACATTATAGTATACAACAAGCATATTCTTAAGCTAAATGTGTTTATTTGTATGTACAAGCACAAAGAGTTACGTATGTTATAGACAGATATATATGTATGTGTGTATATATATGCAACTCCTGGGGTCTAATACCTGCCATATTGGTATTAGATATAGCATATAGATTGGTATAGCACTACCCATGTGTATGTGTATGTATGTATGTGTGTGTCTGTACGTATGTGTATAATTAGTTTTTATTTTTAATTTTGTATTATTAACTATGTCTTGCTGCTGTTTTTGTATTGTTTTTGTATTGTTGTACACTGGAAGCTCCTGTCACCAAGACAAATTCCTTGTATGTATAAGCATACTTGGCAATAAAGCTGATTCTGATTCTGATTCTGATATTGAACCTCTGTCAGTGCAACTATTTTGCTATTTTGACCAGGTGCAAGCAACATGTAAAACTGGCAAGATGTCATTCTATTATCTTAGTTGTTTCACCAGTAACCATTTTTTGGGATTGTCTGGTGCTTTGTTCTGCTGGTTGCTTGTGAGTGTTCCTACTGCTAGTCGCTCAAACATTTAAATATATTGCAGGCAAAAATAATATACAATTCTAATTTGTCTTGGAATCCGTTTTCTTGCCTCTAAAAAATTTCATTTTGCTAGGTAGAGTGTTCATATATAAACTGCAGCAGTGCTCAATGCATCATATCTTTGAAAAGATTAACTCAGACTGCCAACAATTTCTGACACAGTTTCCCATGCATCATTTATATATTTATGTGGTTACAAACAAATCATATAGAACAGTGAATTCGCTCACAGTAACTTCAGATTCTCCTCCCTCTTGCCTGTACACAACTGCAGTATCTAACAGAAAACTGATCACGTGAGCTCCACTGTCTTCATTCCCATTGGTTGTTGCTGCAAAAAGTTGAAAGTTAAACTCTTCTCAGTTTGGTTGTGTCGCTCGACATGTCCACATCCTGTCACTCATGTCACCGGAAGTCACCAGTGCTCTCTGAAAATGAATGAGATCAGGTTACCGAAGCCTGCCTAAGTCTGGCAGAAGTTTGCAAAAAAGTTTAAATCGCTTACAGCAACTTTAATTATTAGTTTTTATTTTCTGTCCATCTCACTTCCTGTCCTTCAGGTGCAGTCAGTGGACCCACTTGATCAACACTGATGTGTTCTTATGGGTAAAGGAAGATGTTTGCTGTCTTATATGAGTTGAGTATAAGTCTAATAAACTAGACTGACTGAACTGAAGTATCACCCAAAGTATGAATATTTCATTCTGTCAGTCACTCACTGTCATCTGTACTGCATTCCCCAGCTGTTGCGTCAAAATTTCGCTTTAATATATCTTCATATTTTTGACATTTCTTCAACTTATATTGCTCTCTTTGCAGAGCTATAACTGCTGGCATCTCCCATGACGGCGTGTTAATTGTGGGTAGCTGGCTCATATCTACGCAAGTGATCAATAGTGATTTCCCAGAGTACCTGATAAATCATGAGAACAGTCAAACAAACATGTGTGCAAACAAACTCAGCAGTACTTAACTCATGCGCAGCACATATGAATTGGCTGGTCTATCTCTGAGGACCTCTTAAGAAATAATGCTTTTGTTGGGAGAAATTTTGCAGATATTCCCCTAGACCCTATTTATAAACTAGGAAGTGCTACATTTTGATTACCCTCTTATTTTTGGAACATGCTCTTTCGTAATTTGATCTCAAAAATGCATTTGCTCAGCATTTGTACTGTTGAGAAATGATTGGTAGCTAATATGTAGTTTATCGTATTTGTATGAGGTGGTGCTGACTCTTGCCTACAGAGCTGAATGCATTGCAACTGAACCTGCGACTCAGACATTGTTGCAACTTAAAGTCTGGCTTTTTTCCAAAAATTGCTTCAGTGGGACACAAAAGAATTTCTATGCAGCCATTTTCCATATATAGTATGACCACATCTGTGAAGCTCCAAAAAGACCAAAAAACAAAGTCTATACAACTTTTGCTCTATATTCCATATAGTCTGACACCCTGTCTACAATGTCGCTTTGCGTCGCAAAGGCTTGAGGCTGTCTTCACTGAACACGTCGACCCGAATGTTCTAAACCATTTTTTGCCTTGTTGGGAGGAGTAGCACCAGCGCGTGCAACATAAAATAACCGTTCATTGTAGGCATGGTGCGACCTGATGACCTTCTTTTCAGTCTATTGAGGCCAAAGGATTCTTATTGCAAGCAATGCGCTTGCCGGCCGCGTCACAAGATGGATGCTAGAGGGCACTTTTGGCGTCTACACAGTGACACACATGGCTCTTGCACAAGTGTCAGTATTTGATGCCTTGGGAGTACAAACCCTTAGGAGTCTAAAGATTATATAACCAAGTCTTATAAGTCTTATTATGTAAGTCTTAGTGGAGATAAAAAAATGAGTTTTAAAAAAATGTGGCTTGAAAAGAAAAGAAATTTGTCTGCTTGCCTCTTCAACTGGCTTCTCAAAGGCTGAATAGCACTAGTCTAAAGAATAGCAACTTCTAGAGCAGTAATAAGCTGAATGATTCACATACAATGAATCATAGATGGTGGAATTGGCTCAACTGGTTTAATGAATATATCATCATACCAGAGCTCAGACTGCTGCTTCATAAAAGCCACTGATGCTGGTTAAAGTCTTTATAGTCTTGTTTTTCACAAAAAAAGGCTTTGCTAGACAAGAGAGAATTGGAAGGCCAGGCTTGATTTATCTGCTGCCACAGACAGCCACTCTTATGTGTGTTTGGCTGCTAATTAGTGCTGCCCTCCTCTGGAGTGTCACCTCAGCAGGCCCACACAAATGGACTGTGCTTCATCTTGCACAGAATAAGAAGGGCTTGCCACAAAGAAGGTCTTAAATTACCACTGTCACTTTAAACAGGGGGTCGCCCGGAGCCCACTGCATGCTGGGATACCTTCAGGAGGCCTCTCTTTGTCCGAGGGGAAGGCAGGTCACAACAAAAAGCAGTTCCCTCATGCTGACTGCTTTGAATTTCCCTCTCTCGACCTCCTGTATGGACACGGTGTGAGGCGCAGCACGCTTAGGAGTAATTCGGGTGCTCTCTGAGTGAATCACCATGCTGTAATCCATAAATGTATGAACGTTCAAAATGAAAGAGACAGTAAGGGTGTGTAGAATAAGGTAGAAAAGGAGAGAGAGAATGGAAGTGAGGGATGGAGGAAGAGATAAATAAAATGGCAGAACTCACTAGTGGGCGCTCGGCGTGGGGCCACAACTGAAAAGCTGACCAAACCACTGCCTGAGGAGAAGGAAGAGAATAGAAGAGATGTGATTCAGATACTTTAGTTCTTTTTCTAGTTGCACTTTAGGTGCTCCCTTAGTGTTGATATCTGTACTCACACTGGTGAATGTTTCGATCTGAGAGCGGGAGGTGAAGTTCAAGGCAAGTTTTTACATTTCAATGAGCCAATTTGGGCTTGTAGTCTTTCCTTTGGGCTAGAAGTTGGTTCCTGACATTGTGGTGGTCAGCTTCTCCTCCCGTGCAACTACAGGTGGGCATTAGGTGAAAGTAAAGGGTTTTAAGATCTGCCTCACCTTTTTTCACAGCTTTTGAAGCAGTCTACATAATGAATCTCGGAAGCAGCTCCCCTAACTCGTGCCCTGAAAGGTACTGTAAAGGGCTCCAGCTCCAGATAATGTATTGTGTCAGTAATTAGTCATGAAGTTCCCTGAAAATTTTCTCTCAATTTTAACAATGATAAAAACGGCTGGTAAGGGTTTTAATAATTTACATTCTCCTTTAATCTTCTGTCTTTGTGCTGATTGTGTATGATGTGTGTGTGCGTGTGTGTGTGTGTGTGTGTGTGTGTGTGTGTGTGTGAGAGAGAGAGAGAGAGAGAGAGAGAGGTGTGTTTCATGGTGAGAATATACTCTTGGTGGTACTGTGCACAGTTCATCTTGAGTACACTCTCGAACATGTTTGTCTCATCACCTCGTTTCAGAGAAATTTTAACATTTGATTTTTAAACTTTTTATTTTATAAACGGATTTATTATTATTATTATTATTATTATTATTTAATGCTAAAATATTGTCAGGGGAAATTAAATGTTTTAGAATTTAACAATGATACCCTGGTACTTAATCGAGAGAAAAAAAAAGACAATCAAATCAATCAAATCACTTTATTGTCACTCAACCATATACACAAGTGCAACAGTGGATGAAAGTCTGGACTCAAGATGGCGCCGAGTATGGCTGCTGCGTTGCGAGCTCTGAAACAACATAGCAATGTTTTGTTTGTTTTGTTCACAATTCTTATGTTTTTTGTCTTGGATGTTGTCTGCCTTATTGTCTATGACAGACAAACACTTTTGGACATTGGTTCAGCGATCTCACACCGAAAACCAGACTTCACATTCCTCAATGCCGACCCGCTGTTTACAAACACGCAAGCAGAGCCCTTTGTCTGGGCAGCACGGCCGCGGAAACGCAGGAGGAAAAGGGGAAACAGAGCCGGCGTTCTCATCAGAGTAAGACGCCACGCAAATCGAGCCCCGCTACCCACTATTCTACTGGCAAATGTTCAGTCTCTGGATAACAAGCTCTGCGAGCTGAAAGCGCGGATTTCTTTCCAACGAGAGACGAGGGACTGCTGCATTATACAGAAACAGAAACTTGGATGTCTGCGGAGATTCCAGACTCAGCCATTGAACCCGCGGGGTTCTCTGTGCACCGAGCGGACAGAGCGAAAGACCTCTCAGGTAAAACTAGAGGAGGTGGTGTATGTTTTATGATCAACAAATCCTGGTGTGACCAGAGGAACTTACATTCCATCAAGTCTTTCTGTTCTCCTGATCTGGAATTTCTTATGCTTCTGTGTCGACCGTTCTGGCTACCGAGGGAATTCACAGTGGTCATTATCACTGCTGTGTACATTCCCCCACAAGCCGACACAGACCGGGCACTCAAGGAACTGTATGGGATTATAAGTGAGCAGGAAACCGCGCACCCTGAGGCCGCGTTCATTGTGACCGGGGACTTTAATAAAGCCAGTTTAAAATCAGTCGCACCAAAATATCACCAGCACATTAGTTTCAACACACGAGGGGACCGGGTTTTGGATCATTGCTACTCTCCGTTCCGGGATGGCTACAAATCCCTCCCCCGCCCACCATTTGGCAAATCGGACCACTCTTCCATTCTGCTTCTGCCCGCTTACAGGCAGAAATTGAAACAGGAAGCACCCACCCTCAGAACAATCCAGTGCTGGTCGGACCAATCAGACTCTATGCTACAAGACTGTTTTGATCACACAGACTGGGAGATGTTCCGGTCCACCTCTGATGACGACATCGAGCTTTACGCTGATAGCGTAATGTGTTTCATCAGAACGTGCGTAGAGGAAGTGATTCCGACCAGAACTGTACGAATCTATCCGAATCAGAAGCCGTGGAGCAATAGCGATGTTCGCGCGGCACTTAATGTGCGGACCTCCGCTTTTAATTCCAGGAACGCGGAGGAGCATAAACAAGCCAGTTATGCCCTCTGAAAAACTATCAAAACAGCAAAACGCCAGTACAGGAGCAAGATTGAAGGACAGTTTAACACCAGTTTAAGCATGTGGCAGGGAATTAACATCATCACGGACTTTAAAGGGAATAAAAACTCCGCCATAAACACCGCTGCCTCTCTACCGGATGAGCTAAATACTTTTTATGCTCGTTTCGAGGGAAATAACACCGCCCTCGCGGAGAGAGCTCTCACGGCCGAAGCTGCAGAGGTTAGTTCACTCTCCGTCTCTGTAGCGGATGTAACCCGATCCTTCCGACGGGTGAATATCCGCAAAGCCGCGGGCCCAGACGGCATTCCGGGCTGCGTCATCAGAGCGTGCGCGAACCAGCTGGCTGGTGTTTTTACGGACATTTTCAACCTTTCCCTCTCTTTGTCTGTAGTCCCCACATGCTTTAAAACATCCACCATTGTGCCTGTACCAAAACAATCAAAAATAACTTGTTTAAATGACTGCCGTCCTGTTGCTCTGACCCCCATCATCAGCAAATGTTTTGAGAGACTAATCAGAGATTACATCTGCTCTGTATTGCCACTCAATCTTGACCCGCTGCAGTTTGCTTACCGCAACAACCGCTCCACTGATGATGCCATTGCATCTACAATACACACTGCTCTCTCCCACCTGGAAAAAAAGAACACTTATGTGAGAATGCTGTTTGTAGACTACAGCTCAGCATTCAACACCATAGTGCCCTCCAAGCTAGATGAGAAACTCCGGGCTCTGGGCTTAAACAGCTCGCTGTGCAGCTGGATCCTGGACTTCCTGTCAAGCAGATGCCAGGTGGTTAGAATAGGCAGCAACATCTCCTCATCACTAACCCTCAACACTGGAGCCCCGCAGGGCTGTGTTCTCAGCCCACTACTGTATTCCTTGTACACACATGACTGTGTGGCAACACATAGCTCCAATGCTATCATTAAGTTTGCTGATGACACGACGGTGGTAGGTCTGATCACTGACAATGATGAAACAGCCTACAGAGAGGAGGTGCACACTCTGACACACTGGTGTCAGGAGCACAACCTCTCCCTCAACGTCAGTAAGACAAAGGAGCTTGTGGTGGAGGAGCACTTTATTAATCTTATTATTAATAAAATGTTTTCATTGCAACTTTAATACTTGTGAGTGGACAACTTAATAATTAAGATCAAAACTCATTAAGTTTTCAAAAATACTATACACACATTTTTGAGTAACAAATATCAAGAACGTTTCTTGGGTTACTGCATTTGACCTGAACAAAATGTGCTTTTTCACAAAAATGTATATATATATATATATATATATATATATATATATTGCTGCTTATTTTTTTTATTTTATTTTATTTTTTTATAATAACACTTAAGATTATTCCAAACTTCTTACACCAATATTTATTTTAATGGTTAGTTACATTTTATTTATTTATTTATTACTTTCTTCAGACAGTTACACCACTACACACATTTTTTACCTTAATCCCCAAATGAAAAGTAAAATCAAAATTATTTTGAATTTAGAAATTGAGAATATGTTCAACATAGTAGAGGCGTATTCAAGTAATTTTTTGAATGTTTTGTGTAACTTGCATCTTTAATATATTTGTGAAAAACGTAATAGATCCATACAACAAACAAGTGTCACATCATTGACCCATAAATCTGCATTGAAAATCATGCTGGTCTAAGCTGGCCTTTTCAGCATGGTCTCTATTGAGAAATGTAATTTAACTAACAACTTTGCTTCTTGTAGCAACACTACTGCCCAACACTGTACATTTTAATTAATTTTTGAACATTTATATGTGTTTTATGGTGAGTTGTTGGAGATAACTGTACTGTTAAACATATATTCATCAGCTTTATATTTCATTAGTGAAAGAGCCTATTCTCCAACCCAGTTTTGCTATAAAGAGCATTTGTTCTGTGCTCTGTATGTAACATAAGCCACTGTAACACTCTTTGTCAGTCTGAGATACTGGCCCTCTATTCCTGCAGTGTACAGTAAATACCATGTTCAGCACATTAGCGCAGATATACCTGCCCTCATTGCTGGCAGATGTCTGTGTGGAATGCAGATAATGAGGAGGAAATGTGGGACTGTTGAGTGGGTGAAAATTATCTTGGAAAGGGGACAAGAGTTTGTAATCTAGAAGCAGTCCCAGAGACAGACAGCAGAGGATTTAAATCTTTGCTGTAGCATGTGCGCAAGCTGAGTTTGCTGTGTTTTGGGTGATATATGCCCTAACCAATGAAGGGGAGCCTCCATACTAGCTTGAGTGACACTGGGCATATAAGCCTGATCAAGAGGCAATTCTTATGTTTTTTTGTTTTGTTTTGTTTTTATCCCCTTTTCTCCCAGTTTGGAATGCCCAATTCCCACTACTTAGTAGGTCTTCGTGGTGGCACGGTTACTCCCCTCAATCCGGGTGGTGGAGGACAAGTCTCAGTTGCCTCTGCTTCTGAGACAGTCAATAAACACATCTTATCACGTGGCTCGCTGTGCACGACACCGCGGAGACTCACAGCATGGGAGGCTCATACTACTCTCTGCGATCCACGCACAACTTTCCACGCACCCCATTCAGAGCAGGAGCCCCTAATCGTGACCACGAGGAGGTTACCCCATGTGACTCTACCCACCCTAGCAACCGGGCCAATTTAGTTTCTTAGGAGACCTGGCTGGAGTCACTCAGCATGCCCTGGATTCAAACTCGTGACTCCAGGGGTGGTAGTCAGCGTCAATACTCGCTGAGCTACCCAGGCCCCCCGAGAGGCAATTCTTTGAGTGAATTTACATTTGTATTTGGCCCTGTATATGAATAATATTTATTCACTTTTCAACAGTAGACATTACTATGGAAGCCAGATCCCACTATGGAATAGAAAATATACAGTATAAAAGGTCATTCTGACTTTATATCTTATAATTGTGACTTTATTTCTCGTGATTGCAACTCTAATACTCGTAATTGCTTCTTTATATCAGAATCAGAATAAGCTTCATTACCAAGTGTGCTTATACATACATTTATATTTCGCAATTGCGACTTTATTTCTATAATGTATAAAATATACAGTATGTACAAACTTTATTTTTATAATGTGCAAGACATAGTTCTGACTTTATATTTCGCAATATAATCTTTGTATATTGTGAGATATATAGTTGCAATTACAGTATGAGATATGCAGTAAAGTCACAATTGTGAGATGAAGTCAGAATGTGTGTGTCTATATGAAGAATTTTATATCATGGTAACAGTATTTATCACTATATATATATATATATATATATATATATATATATATATATATATATATATATACATATATACATATATATATATATATATATACAGTATATTTAAATATTTAGTGCCATATAACCCTTTTTTTCTCTTGCTCTATAACTAAAAAAAGAGCAGAGAATGTGTTCTGTAACAGACAGCAAGAGGACTTCTGTATGCAGGTATTTTTTTTTTTTTTTTTCCTGTTGGAATGATCAGTGTCTGTGTGCTGGCTCTGTGTTCCATAGCTCACTGTTGCCCCCTATGGAGATTTGAGTGACACTTGCTCCATCTGCATGGCTCATTCTCTTTCGGCCCTGCCAAAGGATCCAGTTCCCTCTCAGTAATCTCTCTGACACGTAGCCTGGAGATGATTAATTAGCATTAAGCACATTAGTGGGGGTCTAAATTACACCCTCCACTCGTTAACAGCGAGGCCGTTCATTTTTAGCGCATTTTCAGACAAGTGTGGAATCTGTGTGACATGGGCGGACCTGGGCGAACGCTCCACCGGGTCTCACTGGGGCCTTCATCAGCCACTCCATCTACTCTTTCTCATCAGGCAATGCCACGGCATATAAATGGGATCGCGACGGCTTCCTGAACACGTCTCAGATCTGTCTGTCTGCCCACTGGAGAACAGACAGGGATGCGTTGGGCTCGAATGGTTGCGGCATTTGCCTGCATGTGGAAAGACCACAAAGTGTGACAGCTTATTATACAACTGCCTCTTTAGATGGATGAATTTCAGTAGCCATATCCAACTGCTCATATAATTGTTAATGGACATTCTGAGACTAAAATTAACTCTTGCACTGAACTGTTTCATGAGAGATACTCTGTAGTTAGGTTCTGAGGTTTCAAGCCCATGTCTGCCTTTGAATCCTCAATTCCACATGTTGTTGAGCACAACAAAATAGTTTTTTCTCAATGTTAATCAGGTTATTTAACCACAAAACTTGCATTCATGCCAGTGTTGGGGAATAACTGAGTACATTTATATGCACGTTCTTAAACCTATTATGATCTTTTATAATCCGACAACGTTTGTGGTCATGTATATGGCTTAATCGTTTTTCCTTTATTGGGGTAAGATCATAAATTCTGAAGCGTGTAGATTCCACACCACAGAACGGAATTGCATAGCTTTCTGAATTACCCCGTCTGCTGTTGATCGAACAAAAAGATAGTCCCACATCATTGGTTGAGTCAGTGTTGTTGTGTTTGCTTTGGACGATCAAACAAACAGGGATGGAAAGAGTACTGAAAAATAATACTCAAGTAAAAGTACTGTTGCTTCTTAAAAAATGTAGTTTGAGTAGAGTAAAAGTACGTGTCCTAAAAACTACTCCAGTAGGAGTAAAAGAGTAGCTCATTTAAAAGTACTCATGAGTAGTGAGTATTGAGTACTGAGTTGCAAAATCTATGCCCCTTTATAATAAAAACTCTATGTTGCAATTTAAAAATGAGGCACACATACCGTAATTTACATTCCCTTTTATGGCTGTTTGCCATAAAATTTAAGTATTTTATAGGTGTTTGTGATTGACAACTTTTTAAATACATCACTTATCTATGATACTGTAAACACTACATGAATCTGATTTTAAAAAATAAATAATAGGGCAACATGATTACAGAAATGAAAAGATGAAAAAGTTATTTTCATTATCATAATGTATGAAACAATTACATTAAAATCAGTTTATGTGTAGGGTCTAAATTTTCCTTAATGCCAACTGAGAGAGAGTTATTGCTGAGCATAAAACATGTTCAAAACAATGCAAGGAATGCAAAAAAATTAATAAAAAAAATAAAATAAAAAAAAGCAGGGTCATTTGGCATGTCATGTCCCACACAATAGAGGCGGTAAAGCAGTTGTTTGGTACAGGGGCCACATCGGGCTTTAAAGCAATAATTCACACAAAAATGAAAATTCTCTCATCATTTAGTCACCCTTATACCATCCCAGATGTGCATGACTTTCTTTCTTCAGCAGAACTCAAATGAACATTTTTAGAAGAATATCTCAGCTCTTTTGGTCCATACAATGCAAGTGAATGGGTGTCAAAATTTGGAAGCTCCAAAAATCACATAAGTCAGCATAAAAGTAGCTTAATCCATGTGACTCCAGTGGTTAAATCCATATCTTCAGAAGAGATATGATAGGTTGTGTGAGAAACAGGTCAAGCAATTGGCCTTTGTCACTGCGAAAAGCCCTTTCAGGTGCGGCCGTGATGTTCAGGTGTTGAATTGTGTTTGAGGCATCCTCCACATCCATAACAGTTGGCGCCGATCTACAGCTGCCATTCAAGTTTTTTGATGTGTGATTTGATTTGAAGGGAGTCACGAGACTCTCCCTAGCCAATTATGTTGATAGATACAAATAAAATCAGGACAGGGAAGTAGTGAACACAGACGGTGGGAAAATAGTGCATTAAAAGTACAGTTACAGCACTTAAAATGTATTCAAGTAAAAGTATAAAATGTTTAAACTACTTAAAAAAGTACATTTCCTGGAAAAACTACTTAATTACAGTAACATGAGTATTTGTAATTTGTTACTTTACACCCCTGCAGTTTTATAATGCCACATAGACACAGTGTTAACATTTTCGAGAAAATTAACCTACGAAAAGCTTACTTATAGTTGTCTGCATAGTATGCTTGGATAAGAGAAAGTATTTTAACCCCAGAAAATTTAGACAATTCTGCTTTAAGCAAAAAACATTTAGCACATGTCAATTTTTGCCCATCACCCTGATTTCACTTTGCATGTAACACCTTTATCAGCATTCATGATGGCTTATCCAATGTGTGCAAGGGTTATGCGCATGCTTGTTCACGTTTTGACGTCAAAAGCAGGAAAAAATCTGATTATTTCAAATCTCATGTAAATGTCTTGGTTACTGATGTAACCTCTGTTCCCTGATGGAGGAAACAAGATGTTGTGTCGATGTAGTGACACTAGGGGTTCGATCTTGAGAGCCCCAATCACCTTTGCTTAAAATAGAAAAGGCCAATGAGAATTGGCGAGTGGAATTTGCACCAGGAGGGCCGTCTTCAGAGACAAAGTGCTGAGCTAGGCCTGCTCCAGGGGCTCAAAGGGGGCTCGCTGTAGGGCAGGTAGGACCACAGAGAGATCCCAAGAGGGAATCAGGCACGGTCTAGGAGGATTTAACCTCCTCGCACCCTTGAGGAACCTGTTGATCAGGTCGCACTGTCATGAGGGCCTCCCGTCCAGTGTGTCATGGTAAGCTGCTATGGCAGCCACGTACACTTTCAGGGTAGAGGGAGACAGCATCTCTCCAGCCCTTCCTGAAGGAAGGGCAGCACAGACCCGATGGCGCATCTCTGTGGGTCTTCCCCACGGGAAGAACACCAGTTCGTGAAGAGACGCCACTTCAAGGCATACAGCCACCTCATAGAGGGGGCTCTGGCCTGAGTGATCGTGCTTACCACTGCTGCCGAAAGTCCCGCTAGGTCTTCCACGTCCCATCCAGGAGCCAGACGTGGAGATTCCAGAGGTCCAGCCGCAGGTGCTGGAGTGTGCCCTGCCCCTGAGTGAGTAGGTCCTGCCTCAGGGGAATGCGCCAGGGAGGTGCTACTACCAGGAGCATCAGATCCAAGAACCAAGTCCGTTTGGGCCAGTACGGCGCAATGAACAGGACTTGCTGCTTGTCCTCTCTGACTTTGCACAGAGTCTGTGCAATGAGGCTCACTGGAGGAGAGATATACTTGCGTGGCCCCTGAGGCCAGCTGCACGCCAAGGCACCCGTGCCGAGGGGAGTCTCGGACAGGGAGTACCAAAGGGGGCAGTGAGAGAACTTTTGGGAGGTGAACAGGTCTACCTAGGCCCCACTCCCCATGGAGCATTACCTGCCGTGAAAGCGCATCTGCTGCATGGTTGAGGACGCCCAGAAGGTGAGTGGCTTGCAGCGACTTCAACGTCTGCTGACTCCAGAGGAGGAAGCGGCAGGCGAGTTGCGACACAAGCGTACGCCACCTTGGCAGATTATGTACACTACGTTCGCTGTGTTGTCGGTCCAGACCAACACATGCTTGCCCTGAATCAACGGCTGAAGCCTCCGCAGGGCCAGCAATACCGTCAGCAACTCTAAGCAGTTGATGCTCTGCCAAAAGAGTCAGGGCCCTGTCCAGAGCCCCGAGACTGCCTGCCCGTTGCACACAGCGCCCCAGCCTGAGTTCGAGGCATCTGTCGTGACCACGATGTGCCTTGAGACCTGCTCTAGGGGAACACCTGCCCGTAGAAATGGCAGGTCCGACCAAGGGCTGAAAGTCTGATGGCACTGTGGTGTGATGGTCACATGCCGGGTGCTGTGGTGCACAACACGGATCTATCCGAACCAGAAGCCATGGATTAATAGCGATGTTCGCGCGGCACTTAATGTGCGGACCTCCGCTTTTAATTCCGGGAATGCAGAGGAGCATAAACAAGCCAGTTATGCCCTCCAAAAAACAGAAAATCAGAACAGCAAAACGCCAGTACAGGAACAAGATTGAAGGACAGTTTAACACCACCAACTCTAGAAGCATGTGGCTGAGAATTAACATAATCACGGACTTTAAAGGGAATAAAAACTCTGCCATGAGCTAAATACTTTTTATGCTCATTTTGAGGGAAATAACACCGCCCTCGCGGAGAGAGCTCTCGCGGCCGAAGCTACAGAGGTTAGTTCACTCTCCGTCTCTGTAGCGGATGTAACCCGATCCTTCCGACGGGTGAATATCCGCAAAGCCACGGGCCCAGACGGCATTCCGGGCTGCATCATCAGAGCATGCGCGAACCAGCTGGCTGGTGTTTTTATGGATATTTTCAACCTTTCCCTCTCTTTGTCTGTAGTCCCCATATGCTTTAAAACATCCACCATTGTGCCTGTTCCAAAGCAATCAAAAATCACTTGCTTAAATGACTGGTGTCCTGTTGCTCTGACCCCTATCATCAGCAAATGCTTTGAGAGACTAATCAGAGATTACATCTGCTCTGTGCTGCCTCTCTCTCTAGACCCATTGCAGTTTGCTTACCGCAACAACCGCTCCACTGATGATGCCATTGCATCTACAATACACACTGCTCTCTCCCACCTGGAAAAAAGAACACTTATGTGAGAATGTTGTTTGTAGACTACGGCTCAGCATTCAACACCATAGTGCACTCCAAGCTAGATGAGAAACTCCGGGCTCTGGGCTTAAACAGCTCGCTGTGCAGCTGGATCCTGGACTTCCTGTCAAGCAGATGCCAGGTGGTTAGAATAGGCAGCAATATCTCCTCATCACTGACCCTCAACACTGGAGCCCCACAGGGCTGTGTTCTCAGCCCACTCTTGTATTCCTTGTACACACATGACTGTGTGGCAACACATAGCTCCAATGCCATCATTAAGTTTGCTGATGACACGACGGTGGTAGGTCTGATCACTGACAATGATGAAACAGCCTACAGAGAGGAGGTGCACACTCTGACACACTAGTGTCTAGAGCACAACCTCTCCCTCAACATCAGTAAGACAAAGGAGCTTGTGGTGGACTTCAGAAGAAAAGACAGAGAACACAGTCCCATCACCATCAATGGAGCACCAGTGGAGAGCGTCAGCAGCTTCAAGTTCCTGGGTGTCCACATCACTGAGGAACTCACATGGTCCATCCACACTGAAGTCGTTGTGAAGAAGGCTCATCAGTGCCTCTTCTTCCTGAGACGGCTGAGGAAGTTTGGAATGAACTGCCACATCCTCACACGGTTCTACACCTGCACTGTAGAAAGCATCCTGACTGGCTGCATCTCCACCTGGTATGGCAATAGCACAGCCCACAACCGCAAAGCACTGCAAAGGGTTGTGCGAACTGCCAGACACATCCTCGGAGGTGAGCTTCCCTCCCTCCAGGACATATATACCAGGCGGTGTGTGAAAAAAGCTCAGAGGATCATCAGAGACTCCAGCCACCCGAGCCATGGGCTGTTCTTACTGCTACCATCAGGCAGGCGGTATCGCAGCATCAGGACCCGCACCAGCCAACTCCATGATAGCTTCTTCCCCCAAGCAATCAGACTTTTGAACTCTTGATCTCCCACGATCAAAATACATCAGCACTGCACTTTATTACTCTTACTCTTATATCTCACACCGGACTGTCATAAATTATATTATTATTATATTATATTCTCTCTTAACAACTTACTATCTACCGACATCCTGAATGTAAATACAGTACAATACAACCTACTGTACATTCTGTATATACTATATATTCTTTTTTTTATTGAATAATGTGTATCTATATTGTGTGGATTGTATACTGTACAGTGTATGTTATTTGTATATTGTGTTGTGTGTAATTATGTGTATATTAGACTTTAAATTGTGTTGTGTTAATTTGATGTTATTGTAAATTGGTATATGTCTCATCATTGTCACAACTGCTATGTTGATCGGAACTGCACCCAAGAATTTCACACACCATTGCACTTGTGTATATGGCTGTGTGACAATAAAAGTGATTTGATTTTGATTTGATATGACTCCGCCAGCGGCACCTAGGGGATGACTGGACTTACCGTGCCCGGGCAGGGTGATTCGCGGCAAGGCAGAGCAGGCATCCCACCTGGAAGACAGCCCAGGGGGGACGTGCTGCTCCGCAAGCCCGCAATGGTGGCCGGTGACTGGGGCAGGCGAGCGACCCCAGAGACCAGCACACTTACCTGTTCACCTTCTGTTTCTCGACGGAGAACGAGGGAACGGGAGGTACTCGTGTTCGCCTGATTGACCGGAAAGACTTCCAGCGTCTGGCTGTCGTAAGTGCGCTGACCCAGGGAATGAGGAAACTGCTTTTTAACCGACCATGTGGGTGTCGAGGCCCAGAGGGCATCCGGTGATATAATACTTACCATGCGCTGGCCCAGGGGCAATGAGTGGTGCACGCCATCTCCTTTTATACCCGTATGTCCGGGGGCGGAGAGTGGCATGTAAATTCCACTCGCCAATTCTCACTGGCCTTTTCTAGTTTAAGCAAAGGTGATTGGGGCTCTCAATATCGAACCCCCAGTGTCACTACATCGATACAACGTCGAGTGAGTAACAGACAGGGAACACAGGTTTCTTATGTTGTCTGTTTTCTTGAATAAGCTGATTTTTGATAGTTATCAGCATATTTCTGTACATGTACATGTTAACTGACTAAAAGTAGCAACACTACTAACCTTTTAGTAGTGTAAAAGTAGTTCAGATGTGTCCAAAATAGTGTCGATTTTCAAGTGACAAGCTACTTTTTCTTACATGTAGCAGTGTAGTGTGACAAAACCTCATTGTATTGTACACATCACAAATCTGAGGCAATAATCAAATGGGCTGACCTTCTAAACTGTGCTCAATCTCGCATATGTAGGGTTGGAAAATGTTTGATTCCTCTCAGTGAAGGGTGCTGGAGCGTGCCCTGCCCCTGAGTGAGAAGGTCCTGCCTCAGGGGAATGAGCCAAGGAGGTGCTACTACCAGGAGCATCAGATACGAGAACCAAGTCCGGTATGACTTTCCCTGATTGTTTGTACTGATTTGAAACAACTATTCACTGATTCAAGTCCCTGCTCAGCTTGTGACATCTTCTTTTTGTTGCAAACTTTTAAGTTAAATGCTGCAGCAGTTCAACACTATGTTTTTGACCCAGTAATAGAAATTCTATACAACAGTTAGTTCCAGTCCTTAAATCTGATTGGACGAAAAGCGTTCTTTCTTCTGTGTCTTTCTTCTGCTCTAGCTTCTGCACTACTACAGCTACAATTAGAACTTAGATGATACTTAGATACTGCAGATATTGTTGGCTTTTTTATGATGAATTGCTTATTTTCCTCATTTTGTAAGTTGCTTTGGATAAAAATGTCTGCTAAATGACAATGTAAATGTAAAGTGCTGATATACAGTCCAACAACACTGGAATGCTTCACTATTTATATCACTCCGTTACTCCTTTTTCCCAGCTTACAAAAAGTGAAGATTTTAATTAATTGTTCATTTTGATCGCATTCACTGATTCAAGACCATTTCTGGAGATTGCATATTTATGCCAGTAGGTGGTGACAGATGAGTGTATTGTATGTGAGTGAGCCATTCAGTCATTGAATGAGTGAGTCATTCAAACATTGACTCAACTGATTCATTTAAAACCACAGAGTTGTCGCCACCAAAACAATAATAGTGAAAGACAACGATTTGTTCACTTAAAAGATTTGTTCAAAAACACTGATTCATTTATGAACAAAACACCACTAGTTTGAAACCACAGTATGAGAGCAGAGAGTTGTGGTTGATGCTTTGGATTCTTTTGGTAACAATTTTGTTACTAGTGAAGATAAAATGCACGAACTTAACTGGCCAATGTTTGAATGAAATGTAAGTTATTTAATACTATTTACACGTTTGTGGAATTGTTGTATAAAAGCAATATTTTACATGCAATCATGCTGTTGTTTTGCATATCAGCATGGCTGTTATTCAGCCCTAGAAACAGAATGCATGCCTTTATAAAAAATTAAAAAAAATTGCCAGCAGCACCTAGGGGACGACTGGACTTACTGTGCCTGGGCAGGCTGGTTCGCGGCAAGGCAGAGCAGGCGCCCCACCTGGAAGACAGCCCAGGGGGGATGTGCTGCTCTGCAAGACCGAAACGGTGGCCGGTGACTGGTCGAGCGACCCCAGAGACCAGCACACTTACCTGTTCGCCAGCTGTCTCTCGACGGAGAACGAGGGAACGGGAGGTACTCACATTCTCCTGATTAACCGGAAAGACTTCCAGCGCCTGGCCGTCGTGAGTGTGCTGACCCAGGGAATGAGGAAACTGCTGTTTTACTGACCATATGGGCGCCGAGGCCCAGAGGGCACCCGGCGATATAATACTTACCATGCGCTGGCCCATTTGATGGTGGGGCTGGAGAGTTCACCTGGGTCAGACTGGTCGGAGTCAGTCGCCTCATCCCCAGGTTGCCCATGCCAGGGCCGCCTCGAAGCCAGTCCGGGGTTCTTGGGGGCCAGCTAATGGGCAGGTGGATCCGACTTCCTGCGGGAGGATCTTCTTCTCCAAGGCCGGCATACGGGCTCCGATGGTATGGGAGCCGGGGCCGGCACCGCAGGGGAACGGCTCTGGCGAGAAGCAGACGGAGGGCGGGACTTCGGAGGCCTAAAGGCAGCCAAGTCACGCCGCGGCAAGATGTGCTTAATCACCTCGGTCTGCTTGCTCACCATCGAGAACTGTTGGGTGAAATCTGTCACCAAAAAGCCCCCCTTGGGAGATGGGCTCATCGAGAAAGCGGACATTCTCGGCATCACGCATCTCCGCAAGGTTGAGCCACGGGTGCCGCTCTTGGACCACAAGAGTGGACATCGTCCGGCCCAGGGCGTGAGCCGTGAATTTTGTTTCCATAAGGCGAGGTCGGTCGCAGTAAGCAGTTCCTGCATCAGCCCTGGGTCAGTTCTACCCTTGTGCAGATCTTTCAGCGCCTTGGCCTGGTGGACCTGCAGGATGGCCATGGCGTGCAGGGCAGAAGCAGCTTGACCCGCAGCCTTGTAAGACTTTGTCATTAATGAGGAAAATATCTTAAAGGCCTTGGAAGGGAGTCTTGGTCGGTTGCGCCAGGTGGCTGCACCCTGCGGGCATAAATACACCGCTACGGTGCGCTCTACCTGGGGGAGCTCGACATATCCCTTAGCCACTCCACCGTCGAGGGTAGTTAGGATGGACGACCCCGCGAAGCGTGTACGGGCAGAAAAAGGTGCCTTCCACGACTTCGTTTGCTCCTCGTGCACTTCCGGGAAGAAAGGCACCAGGGCGGGGCGTGGACATGAGTCACGCTCCGAGCCCAGAAACCAATCATCCAGCCGCAAACACTCAGGGCAGGGTGGAGGGTGCCACAGCCAATGTTCGCAGCCACCCAGGCAAGCATGGCTGCCATCTCAGCTCTACCGTCCGTGGGTTCGTCTGCTTCCGACAGCAGAATCCCATCCTCCGATGCTGCGACCGAAAGCTCATCCTCGTTGCGAGGGCGAAAAACACATTAAATCCGCCCTGAGGCGGACCGCCTGTATCGCTCGACAGCTCTTCCGGATAGAACGAGCGTGCTGGGGGATGGGAGGTCCGCAGGGGTTGAGCCGGCGAAATCACTCCCATATCCACTTCCAGATCGCCCGCAGTTCTTGCCGACCTGGCCGGCTGAGCATCAGCCCAGAACGGAGTGGGTTGGAGAGCAGCCATGGTGGCTCCTTGCTTCGTGAAGATGGAAGCGAGCCATGACCGCAACGTTCTGATGGGCATGTTCTCGCAATGAGAACATAACCCTTCCACGAAAGCTGCCTCGGCGTGCTGGTGCCCCAAGCACTCAAGACAGATTTCATGACTGTCCGGAGGGGAGAGATAATGGCCACAGCCAGTAGCGCAAATGCGGAAGAACATCTTTAAAAAGACGCCAAGCGTTTGCGCGATCTCTTTTAGAAGGAAATATACTTTTTTGAATATACTCTTTTAGCACCTGCGGACTCAGCCGCCGAAGCACCCAGGGGAAGCACAACACTCGACCGTGCAAGGTCTGATATGCGCTGTAAAATCCAACAGTGTAAGCGAAAGGTGAGAGGATGAACACAAGCATGCATTCAGCTCCGAAGAAAAAATCTGAATGAGTGGTGCATGCCATCTCCTTTTATACCCATATGTCTGGGGGTGGAGAGTGGCATGCAAATTCCACTTGCCAATTCTCATTGGCCTTTTCTATTTTAAGCAAAGGTGATTGGGGCTCTCAAGATCGAACCCCTAGTGTCACTACATCGACACAACGTCGAGTGAGTGACAGACAGGGAATTGAATGTTAGATGGGGGTGCATTTGCTGCACATGAGAAAATATGCATTGGCCATTATCACCCTTAATGTGTTGGTTCACAAGTAATTCCATTGTGTTCACTGTATGTTTGAGTGAATCATTTGAATACGGAGATTTATCAGTCTGTCTGCATATTTTAGGCCCGCACAGCATCCTACACTGTGAGTGGCTTATGCGTTTATGACCCTACAACCTTCTCCAAAAAACATTTTGTCTCACCAAGTGACCAAGATTTTAACATGACTGTGCCATGCACACAAGGACATATCACGTTTTCACTTATTAATGACAATGCTGCAAAATAAATACATAAATGCAACATAATTGTACTAAAGTGCTATTTTATAGCATTTCCATGGCGTAAACATTTTACAACTTATAACACAGGTAAAATATGAATCCACAAGTATGTTACATCTTGTTTTTGCAGTGTGAACTTGTTTGTACACTCTGGAGAGTTCTGAGACTGCCCAAAATAGAAGTAGGTCAACCCTGCACTAACACTTTTTTTTTATTGTTTCCCTTGGTGCTGTGTAGTGGCTTGACTGTAATGTTTGACTGATTGCTGTCTACAGCACCGAGACTCAGGCAAAACAATGCAGCTATTCACTTTTGCTGACAGGAGGTCTTTTAACCCTCTCTCAATTTCCCCAAGGCTTCCTCTCTCTCTGTTTCTGTCTCAACCACACGCACATACATAAAAAAAACATACAAAGTTATGTTTCAACATTAATTTTATATTTAGTCAATTACCTGAAAATTAAATATGCGTCCATAGGAAAGACAAATAAAAAAGGAGATGTAATATCTTGATTGTTTCTGCTTAGTAGCAAAGAGATTAGATGGAGAGGAAATGGAGGCTTTTGCTTAAGTCTCATATTAAATCTCCTATGTGTCTCCTCTGGAGTTTTCGACTAGCTCTCAACTAGGGGTGTGCAGCGGAGCCATTATCTGTACTTGTATCTGTATCTGTTTATATGACAAAAGTATCTCTATCTGTCTCTGTATTTGGATAGAACCGGGTGTGGGTGGGGCTTAAACCGGAAGTGCATCAAAACTAAATGAAATGCCCATTTTTAAATGTTACTCTTACATTTATGGTTTCTATTAATAAAATATGCCTTGTATATGCCTTTTCATAATAATAGCCTAATATTAATAATTATTATTATTGTTATTATTAATTTTATACAACTATTATTTAAAAAACTATTCTTTTATTCTTTTTTCTTTTTTTTTTCTTTTTTTTTACCAGATGAAGCTGAATTTATAGGCCACATTAACTGTGGAATATTTTGTGGTTTCTCCTGGTATTTCAGATATTAATATCTGCATGAAACAGAATTTCCGTTTGTACAGACAAACATGTATAACAACATTATTCTGAAGGCAGGAGGTGTTAAGCAAAATGTGTAATGTCAAGCACACATTTTGCAGTGAATAATAAATACAAATTCAAACATTAAAAGAAATTAAAATAAAACCAATATAGCCTACAAACAGGTGAAAGTCCCATAAGTCTATCAGGAATTATTATGATAAGACACCATTATTTAGTTAAATAATAATAATAATAATAATAATAATGTTAAATTTATATAGCGCCTTACCTGTTGTAGCACAGTTTAAAAAAGGAGAAAAAAAGACGGAGCATGTTTCAGTTTCTTCATTTTACATAAGCAGGAATATTCCTAATAGATGAAAACTCTATGGAGCATTTAAAACTTTATGGAGATTTTTTCTGAATAAAGTCTTAACCATATAATAACCTTAATCACTGATGTGAATATAAATGTGGTCAACTTTAAAAGATGAATAGACGAGCTCCGACGTGAAATCACTTCAGGTCAGGAATTTAACATTGCGTTCAGGTTTAGGCTATAAATGAATTTATGGGAATCATATGTGAATCGTGTAATACATTAACATAGACATTTCAAGAAGTGGAAAATGTATATGATGTTGTATCTTAATTATACACTTGATAAGCTCTAGACGTGCACAATTAGTCGAGACCACTCCCATCCGATCTGAAATCACATCGTGTGCATTTTCATTCATAAATATTGCACAGATTCATAAATTCTTTGTAATTTTTTATATATTTATGTGCCTCTTGGATAATCAGTCATACAAATATGTTTAATATTATTCGGATGAATCCGTTATTCATTTTGAAGTCATTATTTGTGCCTTTCCGAATAAGGTATTCAGCTTTGGGCACATCCCTGTCACAAACTGTGCTCAGAGATGCCAAGATGCCAAAGTGTGCATTCACAAGATTCAAAGTGAGCGCAAATATTTATCTTCTGAAGCCATCTGGAAATCCATTGACCTGGGGTATGCTAGCACATGAAGGCAACATAAAAGTAATCCATACGACTCCAGTGGTTTAATCTATATCTTCAGAAGCTATATGATAGGTGTGGGTGAGAAACAGATCAATATTTAAGTCATTTTTTATTATAAATTCTCCTCCCTGCCCAGTAGGTGGCCATATGAATAATTTGAATTGCCAAAAACAAAAAAAGAAGAATGTGAAAGTGGAGATTTATAGTATAAAATGACTTTAATATTAATCTGTTTCTCATTTATTTATCTTTGAGAATGTTATTTAATAAAAATACAGTTCCCTATCGATTCAGTTCACTCAACATTGTGGTGAAACACTTTGGGGGAATTCCTTCTCCAATGACCTAGTTGAAGCCCTTGTATCATAACGGCAATCTTATGATTGGCAATGGTGTTTTAGCCCACCCTTTTAGGCGCGCATTTGCCCTATATAAGCGGGTGCCCAATCACCATTTCTTCTGAATTTTCTTCCTTCAAGACCGACAACGTCTCGTCTTGAATACAACAATCATCACGTCTGAACAGCCCTGTCTTTTCCATCGACGGACATCTTCCAGCAGACAGGATTTCCCTGCAGACACATCAGGACGTTCTTTGCCTGACTCTCAGCGCCTGCAGCAAAAGATTCACCCACCCCCTCTAGTGTTCCAGTGAAGAGTTTCTCTGTCTCGCCACTGGCATCGGGCTCTTCACCTAAGCAAGACATCTACCCGCTTCCCGCAGGAGCTGTATCCTTTGAAAATATATATATATATATATATATATATATATATATATATATATATATATATAATATTCCATCCAAGTGATGTAAAACACTCATATAAAGAGCCACTTGTGTGTACGTGTCTTTTTAAAGATGTTGTATCACAAGTGTTCCTGTGAGCAACACATCACTCCGTTAGACCAACATGAGAGCTGCGTTCGCTGCCTAGGCCGCACCCATGCTGAAGCAGCTCTCATGGGGACAGACTGCCCTCACTGTGGGGACATAAGACTCAATGCTCTGCTCTAGGGTTGCCCTTGTTCTGAGGGATGTTTCCACCTCCCGCACCCTCCCAACCGCTTCCTCTGTGTTAAGTCTCGAGGGACTACATGAGGAAGCACAGCGGGGTGCGATGTAGAGATGGAAGAACCCAATGAGGATTTTGTGCTGACGCAAGCCCCACAAACCCCTCAATCTTCTCACGCAGTGTTCTCAAAGTGCAGTATGCATGCGACGACCTCCGGCCCTCTGTGGATGAGCACAGTGTTGTAGTATTCGGCGGGTCTGACGGTGATAATGATGCCATGTTCCTTGCAGCTTCTGGCATGAGAGAATGGTCCATGGAGAATGTTGCAGCCCCTCCCCTCAGCGAGGGTGAGGAGCACGCCCAGGCCACTGACAGAGAGCTTCTTCACATCCTCCCATGGGTGGTTGAGGAGCTAGGTCTCGATTGGTCCCCTTCAGAGGAGCTTGTAAAGTCTTGCCTGGACAAGTGGTTCCTGTAGGCCAGCCACCGCCAGCAGGCCGTGGACCAGAAAACTGCACCTTTCTTCACGGAAGTCCACAATGAGCTCACGAAGACCTGGCGCGTGCCCTATTTGTCTCATGTCCAGACCGGAGGAGCTGCAGTCCTCACAAAGGTGGAGCACGTGGAGGAAAAGGGATATGTTTAGCTTCCCCCGTATTGAAGAGGCGGTTGAAGCTCATCTCTGTCCTTCTACCACTATGGGATGGAAATCCCACACCGCCCACCCTTCCAAGCCGTGCCGACTGACGTCCACACTGGCTGGAAGAGCTTATACAGCTGTAGGCCAGGCTGGCTCAGAGCTCCATATCATGGCAGTGCTTCAAGTCTTTCAAGCCAAGCTCCTCAAAGATGTAGATGAGCAAGGCCCGAATCCTGACGTGGTCACAGATCTGGTGCTGTGAGCTACTAAGGTTACTGCGCAAGCCATTGGAAAAGCGATGAGTCATCTAGTGGTTTTGGACTGGCAGGTTTGGTTAACGTTCATGGAGACGCGTGACGCCGAGAAAGCAGCCTTGCTCAACACCTCTGTCTCCCCTGATGGCCTTTTCAGAAACACCATGGAAGGCTTTTCTGAACGTTTTATCGCGGCGTAAAAGCAGACGCAAGCAATGAAGCACTTTTTGCCTAAGAGAAGTGTTTCCTCTCATCTGACCTGCTCTGCTTCAAGTCAACGGCCAGTGAAAAACCCCACTCCCACTGCCTCAGCGCCGCCAAGAGCCACCACTGAGCCATCGGTGAGACCACGTAAGCTGTGGCCCAAACAGAAGCCTCACCCACCTCAGCGCGAACCCCGTGCTGAGGGAAAAAAGAAAACCCGGGAAGCAGGCACCTTCCTGATCGGTGCAATGCTGTGAAGAGGAGTCTGGAGCCTGCTGTTCTTTTTGGCTCAGATCCAAAGAAAGCCCAACACGACACACATGCTGTCCTACTTCCCGCCAAAGTTCGCCGGGACTGTGATGTTGTGCAAAATGTTGTTCATTTGTGTTGTTTGCCAATAAAGAATGTATTAAAAATGAAAAAAGAAAAGTGCTTGTTGCAACTGCACGAGACACTCATACATTCTCAAAAAGAGGGTTAAATATCTCTTGACGTTTCTCATACCCCACACACTATGCTCAACCGCTTCCCTATGGTAAGTGGCACTCTGTCTCTTATAAAGAGTGGATTGATGCACCCGCTGTCTCACCACGCAGATGCATGGTGAGCTCTCATGGGTGTCAGAAAGGGTGAAAAAAATGATCGAACACGGTTATACGCTCCAATTTGAGCGCCGGCCACCTTGATTCAACTGCATTATACCGTCCGCAGTTCCGTCCAGAGACACGCTGCTTTTACGGTCAGAAATTCACAATCTCCTTGTGAAAAACACGATAGAGATTGTTCCAGACTGCCAAACATACAAAGGGTTTTACAGCCACTATTTTCTCATTCCAAAAAAAGACAGCTGGCTTTGGCCGATCCTAGATCTAAGACGCTTGAATTGCGCGATTGCAAAATGCCCATTCAAAATGTTGACACAGAAACAGATTTTATCACGCATCCACCCACAGGACTGGTTTGCTTCAATAGATCTAAATGATGCGTACTTTCATGTCCGAATTGTACCGCATCACAGGCTATTCTTAAGATTCACGTTTGAGGGAACGACATATCAATTCAAAGTCCTCCCCTTCGGATTGTCTCTGGCTCCGCACACGTTCATGAAATGTGTCGATGCGACGCTCGCCCCCTTGAAGATGAATGCCGTGCGTATTCTGCATTACCTCACTGATTGGCTATTACTGGCCCGATCAGAGGTTCTGCTATGCGGGCACCAGGATTTGATGTTTCACCATTTGAACAGCCTAGGTCTCAATGTCAACTGGGCGAAAAGCAAACTTTCTCCCAGCCAACAAATATCCTTTTTGGGGGTTTGACTTGATTCCGTGAGCAAGCGTGCACACCTCACGAGCGAGTGTGTTCAGACCATTCATCAGTGTCTGTCTCAGTTACGCTGTCTGGCTGCTCTAGCACCATGGACAGCTCCAAACCTTTATCAGCAGGGTGTTATGCTGTGTCAGGTTTCAGATGGAAAGTGGTGACCATGGATGCGTCTAACAAGGTTTGGGGCGCGCTGTACGATATACGCCTGGCTTTCGGCAATTGGACGGGTGCGAAACGGGCGTGGCACATCAACTGCTTGGAAATGCTAGCCGTCTTCTTAGCTGGAAGGCTTTCCATTCCGATGTAGTGAATCATCACATTCTGATTCAGTCAGACAATATGTCAGTGGTAGTGGGGGCAGCACTCAATCGTTACCAATGATGAGCCTGTTGCAATACCTCCTCGTGTGTGGTGCACGCCATCTCCTCTTCCTTTGTGCAACATAGGTTCTGGGCCATCTGAACTGTGGAGCGGACCCGATCGATCAGGGACCGATGATGGAACAATGGAGACTTCATCCCCAGACGTCACGCGCTCCCTGTTTGAACCATTGGAATCCGTTGAATTGCGTGTGCTCTCTCTCAAAACTGCACTGCTGTTGGCTCTGGCCTCAGTCAAACGGGTTGGTGATATACAGGCACTGTTGGTTGACAGTTCATGTCTGGAATTCAGACCGGGGATTTCAAAAGTCACCATCAATCCCAAAAAAACGCTATGTGCCTATGGTGCTTTCCACACCTTTTAGGGCTCAGATAGTCCATCTACAAGCTTTCTCTTCCCCACCGTCTAATTCAGATGAGGAGCTGTTAGTGCATTTATTATGCCTTGTGTGGGCATTACACATGTATGTGGAGCACACCCGCCAGTTTAGACTGTCAGATCAGCTCTTCGTTTGTTATGGAGGATGCACAGAAGGCATGTCCGTTTGCAAGCATAGGCTCTCTCACTGGATCATTGATGCTATCGCCCTCGCTTATGAATCACAGTGTGTGAGATACCTTATTGGCGTAAAAGCGAATTCATTTAGAGGCATGGCCTCTTCATGGGCATGGACAAACAGTGTATCCCTACAGGATATATGCTTTGCAGCAGGATGGTCTTCGCAGAACACATTCGTGAATATAGGATTTATAATTTAGATATGGCGTCCATCGCTTCGCGAGTCCTCTCTGTCTAGAGAGCTTGCTATTCCAACACCCAGTGGTTGAGCCCGAGCTCCTTATTATGGGCAAGCTACCTGTTGTAATTTTATACAACCGCCTGTGTAGGCTGCTATCCAGTTTACTCCCACTAGAAGTCACGAGCACTTCCAGTAAAAATAAAACCTCCCTTCCTACCTCTGGTTATGAAGAGGTTCAATTATACTGTGTGTATAATATGACTCATATAGATGTTCAGATTTAGATTAACTTCCTGTCTGGTTTTCACCATGTGGGGTTATTCATTTTCATACACACTTGAAGACATATTATAATAAGTCACCGCCCGACAGGCCCGTAACCCCATATACATATTCTTCTAAGTGTTTATACCCTGGTGCATCTTAGGGTATGACTTTATGTAGTGCAGTGTGATGGGACTCCGTTCCCCAAAGCATTTCATTGCAATGTGGAGTGAACTGAATCGATAGGGAATGTCTCCGGTTACACATGTAACCTCGGTTCCCTGAGATGAAGGGAACGAGACATTCCGAAACTTAGCCAAACTACTACTTCTGAATTTCGAAGTACAAGCGATGCATTCTTGTCCGTCAGTCAGAAAATTCTGAAGAAATGATAATTGAGCCCCCGCTTATATAGGGCAAATGCATGCCTAAAAGAGCAGGGCTCAAACACCATTGCCAATCATAAGATTGGCATTATGATAAAAGGGCTTCAGCTACGTCGTCGGAGAAGGAATTCCCCCAAAGCGTTTCATCGCATTGTCTCGTTCCCTTCAAATCTGTCACTCACTCGACGTTATATCGATGTAGTGACACTAGGGATCACTCTAGGGAGCCCGAGACACATCTGGTCTTTGATAAAAGACCAATGAAAATTGGCGAGTGGTATTTGCAAACCACTCCCCTGGACATATGGGTATAAAAGGAACTGGCATGTAACCACTCAGTCAGATTTTCTCTTCGGAGCCGAACAGTCGATGTTTACTGAGCTGACTGTTCATTCACCTCTGCTGGATCTGACAGTGCATTTCAGCGGCTTCTCCCTCCTCTGCATGGTGCACTGCAGAGAATGCCTCTGGGCACTTCGGCAGAAAAAAGAGAGTATATTTTTCTGAAAGAGTATATTTCTCTAAAAGAGCGGCACACACGGAACGTCTTTTTAAAGACGCATCTTTTTAAAGATGCCTTTCCGATTGTGTGTTATTCCTGGTTGCGGTCGTTACCTCTCAACTTCTGATGGTCACGATCACTGTCTTTCGTGTCTGGGCGTGACCCACGCAGAGACAGCGTTCATGGATGGATCATGTTCTCACTGCGAGAACATGACCATGGCAACGTTGCGGTCGCTGCTTGCTTTCGAAAACAAGCCACCCCAGCGGCTCCCTGCCTCGGTCCTCCTACCTATGAGTATGAGGCCAGCACGGCAAGCACTGGGGGCGATTTGGGGACCCCAATGGGACCACCTCAGCTGGGTATCCCCCAACAGACCTCCAATTCCCCAGCACGCTCGTCTGCCCTGATCAGGCTTCCGGATGAGTCCGCCGGCTCGTCTCAAAGCGAGCTTGACCCCTTGTTGGCTCGTCCAGTCGGACGCAGAAGCCTCAGCTGGGTTCACCCCCTCGGGTGCGGTTGCCCAGTTACAGGCTGATGCGGAAATGACGGACATGCTTACCTGGGCAGCCGTGAGCGTCGGGCTAGAGTGGAACCCTCCACTCTCCCCTGAACCCTCGCGGCTCGATGATTGGTTCCTGGGCTCGCGGCGCCGCTCAAAGCAGCCACGCCCCGCTCCTGTTCCATTCTTCCCAAAAGTGCATGAGGAGCTGACAAGATCATGGGAGGCACCTTTCATAGCCCGGTCCCGATCTTTCAGCTCCCCCGCCCTCACTACCCTCGATGGCAGGGCGGCCAGGGGCTATTCGGCGATTCCCCCGGTGGATAAGGCGCTCGCGGTGCACCTATGCCCGCAGAGCGCCGTCACCTGGCGCGGATGCCCAAAGCTCCCATCCAAGGCCTGTAGGTTCATGTCATCCCTGACGGCCAAAGCCTACAGTGCTGCTGGACAAGCCCCCTCTGCCCTGCACGCCATGGCTCTCCTGCTAGTCCACCAAGCCAAGGTGCTGAAAGAACTGCACGATGGTAGTTCCACCCCAGATTTGATGCAGGAGCTGCGCTCAGCGACCGACCTCGCTCTCCGGGCAACGAAGGTCACGACGCGGTCTCTCGGGCAGGCAATGTCCACCTTAGTGGTCCAGGAGCGCCACCTTTGGCTCAACCTAATCGAGATGGGTGAGGCCGACAAGGCACGATTCCTTGCTGCCCCCATTTCCCAGGTTGGCCTATTCGGCGACACCGTCGAGGACTTTGCCCAGCAGTTCTCGACGGTGAAGCAGCAGATGGAGGTTATCTTTCACATCCTGCCCTGGCATGGCTCAAGATCCCGCACCCCGCCTGCTTATCGCCAAGGACGTCCCCCTACGGTGACTGCACCGGCACCACCGCAGCCCGCCCCTTCGGCCCGGCCCCAGCGTGGAGCTCACTGCAGGAAGCAGACCACTCCATCCCCCGGTGGAGGGCCGGGAGGAGAATCTTTTGTTCCTTTTTCATTTAATTTCGCCACATGCCCAAGTGGCTGTGGTACCCAACAGTTCAGCAAAAGAGCGGTTTCCTCATTCCCTGGGTCACATACCCGGTGTGCACAGCCGTCATCACGACCACCGTCCACCTTTCCATCCTTGCAGGTTTGGCGCTCCAGCGGCAGTCTCCCCGTCCCTGTGCGCTCAGCTGTGGTACAAATCCACCCCCGATGTGACAGTCTCCACGGGTCACGAGGACAGGCCTCTTCCTCCCCCATCCCAGGCTGTTCCAGGGGTGGTCACAGGGAGCCAGGTAAGTGCTTCAATGTCCCTGAACTCAGCCCAGCCACAACATGGCGTGGCACCTCGAGCTCTGCCCCACCGTGAGGCCCCACCTACCGGTATATCTGACAAGATTGTCCCCTTATTCCCCCTCGCCCAGAGCTTGGATGCGTGGCTTGCGCTTTCCAATCCGTCGCGATGGCTGATCCAGACTGTCTGACTCGGCTACGTGATTCAGTTCACCAGGCGTCCGCCCAGGTTCAGCGGCATCCACTTCACCTCGGTGAAGGGCGAGAATGCTGCTACCTTGCACGCGGAGATTGCTACCCTCCTATGGAAGGATGCGATAGCACCTGTCCCTCCGGCCGAGATGAAGAAGGGGTTTAACAGCCCCTACTTCATTGTACCGAAAAAAGGCGGTGGGTTGTGGCCAATCTTGGACCTGCGAGTACTGAACCGGCTTTACATAGACTCCCGTTCAAGATGCTGACGCAAAAACGCATTCTGGCGAGCAACCGGCATCAAGTTTGGTTCGTGGAGGTAGACCTGAAGGATGCGTACTTCCACGTCTCAATTCTACCTCGACACAGACCCTTCCTGCAGTTTGCATTCGAGGGTCAGGCGTATCAGTACAAGGTCCTCCCTTTTGGTCTGTCCTTGTCCACTCGCGTCTTCACGAAGGTCGCAGAGGCAGCTCTTGCCCCGTTAAGGGAAGTGGGCATTCGCATTCTCAACTATCTCGATGATTGGCTAATCCTAGCCCACTCTCGGGATATGCTGTGTGCACACAGGGACCTGGTGCTCTCGCACCTCAGCTGACTAGGGCTTCTGGTCAACTGGGAAAAGAGCAAGCTCCTCCTGGTTCAGAGCATCACTTTTCTCGGTTTGGAGTTGGACTCAGTCTCATTGACGGCGCGCCTCACGAACGAGCGCGCACAGTCGGTCCTGACCTGTTTGAAGGCGTTCAAACAGAAAACAGCGGTTCCACTGAAACTCTTTCAGAGGCTCCTGGGGCATATGGCATCCTCAGCGGTGGCCATTCCACACGAGTTGATGCATATGAGACCGCTTCAGCACTGGCTTCAGACTCGAGTCCTGAGATGGGCATGGCACCACGGAACACATCGCGTGGCCATCACGCCAATCTGTCACTGCCTCTTCAGCCCTTGGACCAACCTCACATTTCTACGGGCAGTCGTTCCCCTAGTTCTCCAGGTGCATCATGGTTATGACAGACACTTCCGAAACAGGCTGGGGCACTGTATGTAACGGGCACGCAGCCGCCGGCTTATGGACGGGCCCACGGCTGCGTTGGCACATCAACTGCCTCGAGTTGCTGGCAATTCTGCTCACCCTGCGGAGGTTCTGGTCGTTGATCCAGGGCAAGCACATGTTAGTTCGGACAGACAACAAGGCAACGGTAGTATATGTCAACCGTCAAGGCTGTCTGCACTCCCGTTGTATGTCACAACTCACCCGCCATCTCCTCCTCTGGAGTCAGCAGCACCTCAAATCGCTGCGAGCCACTCATATCCTGGGCGACCTCAACACTGCAGCGGACGTGCTGTCACGGCAGGTTACCTTCAAGGGAGAGTGGAGACTCCACCCTCAGGTGGTCCAGCTGATTTGGAGTGGATTCGGACAGGCACAGATAGACCTGTTCACCTCCCAAGAATCCTCCCACTGCCCGCTCTGGTACGCCCTGACCAAGGCACCTCTTGGTATAGACACGCTGGCACACAGCTGGCCTCCTGGACTTCGCAAATATGCGTTTCCCCCAGTGAGCCTTCTTGCACAGACCCTGTGCAAGGTCAGGAAGGACGAGGAGCAGGTCATCCTGGTAGCACCCTACTGGCCCACGCAGATGTGGTTCTCGGACCTCACACTCCTCATGACAGCCCCCCCCGGCGAATTCCCCTGAAGAAGGACCTTCTTTCTCAGGGACGGGGCACCATTTGGCACCCGCAACCAGACCTCTGGAATCTCCATGTCTGGCCCCTGGACGGGACACGGAAGGCCTAAGCAGTCTACCACCCGCGGTGGTAGACACGATCACTCAGGCTAGGACCCCCTCTATGAGGTGCCTGTATGCCTTTAAGTGGTGTCTGTTCGCTAAGTGGTGTTCTTCCCGATGGGAAGACCCCCAGAGATGCGCAGTCGGATCGACGCTTTCCTTCCTGCAGGCGAGGTTGTAAGGGTGGCTGTTCCCTTCCACCTTGAAGGTGTATGTAGCCGCTATAGCGGCACACCATGACACAGTGGACGGTAAGTCCTTAGGGAAGCACGACCTGATCATCAGGTTCCTGAGAGGCACCAGGAGGCTGAATCCCTCCAGACCGTGCCTCGTTCCCTCATAGGACCTCTCTGTAGTCCTTCAGGGTCTACAGAGAGCCCCTTTTGAGCCTTTGCAGTCAGCTGAGCTTAAGGCACTCTCCTTGAAGACTGCCCTCCTGACTGTGCTCACTTCCATCAAGAGGGTAGGAGACCTGCAAGCGTTCTCTGTCAGTGAAACGTGCCTGGAGTTTGGTCCGGGCTACTCTCACGTGATCCTGTGACCCAAGGTTCCCACGACCCTTTTTAGGGACCAAGTGGTGAACCTGCAAGCGCTACCCCAGGAGGAGGCAGACCCTGCCCTGATGTCACTGTGTCCGGTGCACGCTTTACGCATCTATTTGGATCGCATGCAGAGCTTTAGAGTCTCTGAGAAGCTCTTTGTCTGCTTTGGTGGACAGCGGAAAGGAAGCACTGTCTCCATGCAGAGGATCACCCACTGGCTCATTGCCGCCATAACTATGGCATATCACGTCCAGGACGTGCCGCCCCCAGTAGGGCTACGAGCCCATTCTACCAGGGGTGTAGCAGCCTCCTGAGCCTTGACCAGGGGTGCCTCTCTAACAGACATTTGCAGAGCAGTGGGCTGGGCAACACCCAACACCTTTGCGAGGTTCTACAACCTCCGGGTGGAACCGGTTTCATCCCGTATAGTGGCACGCACAAGCAGGTAAGTCAGGGACAGCCAGCCGGGTGTATCGCTTGCGCATAGCGCCTTTCACCTCCCCTTAGCTGAAGACGTGTACCGTTAACTCCCAGTAGTGTTCACAAACTGTGTTCCCTGGTTGATTTCCTCCGAGCCCTGTGGCAGACGAGTTTTCGGAGAGACTCACTGCCGGCCCAGTACACGTGCTAACGAAAGCCCTGCATTGAGGTAGGTGCTCCGCATGTGGCGGTTCCCCGTAGGTAACCCCATGCAACGTATATCTTCCACTAATTCATTTCCCTGTTGGCAATTGGCGTCTTCCTTGGGCAGAGGCCCCTCTGCCCCAGTCTCCATGCTTGTAGTAATTCCTCCCCCGTAGGGTAGGATCTACCATGGGACTTCTCCACATGGAATACTCCCGACATAGCTCATGTGATATATTTCCACTTAAATACCCCCCCCCCTCTCTGGGCGATGTGTGGTCTCCGCGGTGTCCTCCCTTGGGAGGGACACCCCCCGACTAGACCTGGTCAGCCCAGTGGGCTAGCCCGTCTCTATCTTTTGGGTAGTCGACTTGTCCCAAAGGGCCGTTCAACACTCATAACAGTGTTGGGGGATGTTACGTGTCGGCCTGGTGCGCTGGCTACGAGGCACACAGTGGTCTGCCCGTCACACACCGCCAGTTCACGTAACACAGTTCAGCCAGTTGTGGCGTTTTTGTATGGGGACCCCTAGTGTCACTACATCGACACAACGTTGAGTGAGTGACAGATAGGGAACGTCCTGGTTACTTGCATAACCTCCTTCCCTGATGAAGGGAACGAGACGTTGTGTCCCTCCTGCCACAATGCTGAACTACCCGCTGAAATGGCCGGACCTTATATCGGCTCCTCAGCATAAAACCTGAATGAGTGGTTTCATACCAGCTCCTTTTATACCCGTATGTCTGGGGAAGTGCCATGCTAATACCACTCGCCAATTTTCATTGGCCTTTTATCAAAGACCAGAGGTGTCTCAGGCTCCCAAGAGTGACCCCTAGTGTCAGTACATCGACACAACATCTCATTCCCTCCATCAGGGAACGGAGGTTACACAAGTAACCATGACGTTTTACTTTAATCATGGATTTTATTTATATTCAGGAAACAATCAATTAACTATCCATTTTTTTTCTTCATAAAAAGAGAACAGATTTTACGCAGAAGGAAAACTAGCTTTCTCCATAAATCTTTAGGCTTTAAAGCCCTTTATTCTATTTTGCAATTGCCCTTATGAAAATGTACCATAGATTTTATAGTTTAAACTGTGGTATTTATTTGTAACAAGACCATGGTTACCTCAGGTAAAATCAAGCATGGATCGTCACTATCGTGGTCAAATGTAATATGATTTCTATAAAAAAACTTTGGCATTTTGTAAAGATAAACAGTATCCTACAACATTTAAAACTATAAATACAAAATAAAAATAAAATTACTTAGAAACTGCCTTATAAACTTATAAAGTTGTAACAAAAATTTATGATATTCCCTTCCCTTGTGTAGCCTATTATAAATCTGACAGACCTATAGTAGTAATATAATATTTATTATGAATATATTTCTGCCTAAAATGCTACAGTCATTACAGTTAGTGTTACTATAGTAAATTCATGAAAAAAGGTGGTGATGTGTGAAAAGTATGCTGATTTATGTCTGTACATGTCACTTTCTCAGTGTCAATGCTGTTTTGTCAGGTGGTTTAATGTTTGCTCATCGAGAGGTTTGCACCAGTGAATTCTGTGCCGAATTCACTGTAGTCACACTGGCAGGAAAAACAGTTGCAAAATGACTTGTGTTTTTCACGAGTCTATGATTTAGAGTCCAAGTCAATTCTCAAGTCAATTGTGTACGAGTCCGAGTCTAGTCGCAAGTTATTATTTTATTTTTTTTTTGCGACTTAAGTCTCAGACTCGAGTTTCAATCTCTGACTAATGTTAACATATACAACTTTTGATTTAAAAAAATTATTATATTGAAATTAACATTAAGCAAGTTTTATAAATGCTGTAAAAGTTTTGTTCATTGTTAGTTCATGTTAACTAAGGTTGTTAACTAATGTTTACAAATGGAATGTTATTGTAAAGTGCAAACAATGTATGTTTAAAAGTTATGTACGCATAGTTACCTATAATAATGAGATCAGGTATACCTATACTCTTACTTTATGTCAACAACTGTTTAATTTACCTTTAATTTACCTTTCCCTTATGAGGAATGTTAGGAGAAACATCTGACACAAAGTTCATAAAACATAAAGGAGAACTGTATTAAGTCATTAAAGAGCAACCTCTGAACAATAAGATTTTCTTTGTATGTTTTTGTCTAGTTAGATTAGATTGTAATGTATTCCTCTATTCCACATTCATATCTACTAATCAAAAAAAATAAATAAAAAAAAAATTCGGTCTTGTGATAGTGAGAATCTTACCAGTTTTTGCTTAGAAGGAAATTACCCTCTTTCAGATGCTCAAGTGAGGCACTGCATGGAAAACATACCCTTACGTGAATACTCTCAATCACCATCAAGAGAGATATTGCTTATCATGTGTTTTATATTTGCAATTTTCCAGCCCTGCTCAGATTACTCACTGGTGCAATATAATATTTTCAGTTAGAGGGAGAATTTGTATGCATTTCATTTTGCTTCAGTCCCAGGTGTGCTAAAAATAATCAAGCACATTGTGTCAACTGCAAGATGATTTCAGAGAATGATGTTTTGAGTGGAACCAACTCCATGAGATCTCAGACTGAATTTCATTGGAGGAAGTAAAACATACAGAGGGATGTTTGAACTGTCTCTCCATAGCCTTTGCATAAGGATTAAATTCGCATCCCCAAACCTATTGATCATATCAGATATTAAATTTACAATCGCAGTGCTGGGTGTTTGTTTGAAAGCGTAATTTGAGGCTGGTGCTCAAAGGAGTCAATTAAAGTTCCCTGTTTCTCATATGAAACATGAGGGATGTTTGGACTTTGCATTTGGAGAACCCCTCTCAAGAGATCCGGCTCTGTTTTCACACTGCAGCTAATCTCTGTCATTCAATTGAGGCAGCGTTCTCTCAAAATGAGCGGACCACACTCCTGTCGCTAAGACAGCTCATGCAGACACACATTTCAGCAAGGGTGTCACATTAAAACTTGATAAGGAGCATGGTTGGATGGGTCTTACAAAACAAAACTGAATATGGGCCCACACTACTCTGGTAAAGCCACTCTGGCAGTGTTTATCAGATACGCCTGATGGCACATATTTGTCCATTGAGACATGATACACGGAGGTATGAAGGTCACAGTGGTATAAATGCATTGACTGTACTTTTACCTTCCATATATTAATGTCAAAGAGAACTATGCTCCTTGTCCTCCCATAGGAGAAAAATATCACAAATTAGATCTCAGTCTTTCATTTGTGTCTCTTAAACATCGAGATAACATGAAGATCAAATGCTTCTCAGATGCTCCTCCTGAAAAAAATACCCTATAATCTCATAAATCTCCTCTAGAGTTTCCAAAGAGATCTCAATAATGTCTCATCAAGCTCTGCTCAGATTTGCCAACATACCAAAGTCTGCAATCAAAAGTCATTGATTTCAATATGAACTCAATCTAAGCATTTCTAATCAAATTCTTCCAAGACCAAGTTATCTGAGCTTTACAATCCACATTCAATTTATAGCTTTATATATGTCAACAATTATCTAATTTGCATCTATTGTTATTTCCCATAATGGAGTTTTAGGAGAAAAACCTGAGACAAACCTTACGTCACAGTCTGCACCCTATCCGCCCTAAATAGTATCCGAGATTAGAATTAGGGTGTCCCAAATCATAGTATGTTGAAAGGAGTGTCCCAAAGTTGCCCAGATGGTCTACTACTGTATTTCCGGTAGATTTTCAAAGTCTGGATCCATGAACACTTTTTTGGCTAATATTGCCCACCATCCCTTGCTTGACGAAAGAGCAGTTTGACCATTCACTTCAGAACAACAAATGTCAGAAGTGAAATACTACAAACATGGCGGTGAGATCGACGGCGCATCATCAGTTCATTATGTTTTAACAACATAAAATCAACATTAAACATTACGTAAGTTTGGTTGAACGCTGTGAAGAGAAACTTCTTTGTTCTCGCTGTAGGACGAAGATGCTGATCGGCTCATTAAATTGTGAAGGATCAAGCAGCTCCATTTACAGTAATCAGAAAAGGATATGAGTGATTAATAATTCTCATCTTACATCATGCATTCTTTGATGTCCATCTACTGGATTCATACTGCTTATTGTACTGCTCTTGTGTGTACTTAAGAGCTTCTTTCTTGGAAATATCTTTAAGGAAAACCTTCAGCACCATATCAATTAAAAACGGAATAATCACAAACACAATTGTCTGCTCTCATTTTATTTTTGTCATTTATTGTATCAGTTTAATATAGCAGAGGTCAAGTCTTCAACGATGCATCTTTTCTTCTCTAACACAGTAAGAAGCATTGTAGGGTATCCTAAAAGAAATGCAATGAAGAATGATGAATGAATGATTTAAAAATTAAATAAAGAACATACATGTCATGATTACTGTAACAGGGTGATTGACAGGTCTGTTTATGGTGAAAGGACGCACATAACAATGCAACTGAGTTTTGCACTTTTTGCACTTTTTTGCTATGCACTCACACTACTTTTTTCCATCACAAAAAGAGAACACACTTTAAGGGCATTGTAACAGTTTGTGGAAAGGAGGAAGCTGGGGCCAGCTTGACAAAACACATAGACATATATTGTTGCACTTTTCAGTCGCATACAATAACACATTGCTTCACACTCTGTTATGCTTTTCATCTTCACTACACATAAACTCTGTTGGCTTTTCGCCCAACACCACACACAGTCAGCTTCGTGCGTCTCTCTCTCTCTCTCTCTCTCTCTCTCTCTCTCTCATCTGCCGCTGTCTTCTCTCCTTAAATGCTCCCGCCGCCCCTCACTGGAACGCGAGACCGGTGTGGCACACAGGTGGTCCTCATTCACCACTTATCTTCCTGGCCTCACTCTGCCCAGATGCTGCTTGGCCCCACCCTGCTCACCACAGGCATAGTGTAAGTAGGTGAAATTAGGTGAAGTTTTGGAGAAAAAACTTTTTGTTCGGGTCAAAAAGACCCCATAGAGTACAGTAAATATACTGTACAGCACCTCCCTTTTGATTATAAACATGAACATTGACATACAGTAGGCTTGTGTTTCACACTAAACACAAGCTTTTTAAAATAGCATCAAGAAAGAGCGTCACCTAAATGTCAGTGGAGGTACTACTGTATTCTTTTACAGTTGATATATAGTAAACCCTTCATTTTGAGTGAAAAAAAGATTATGTCTGGAATACTTACAAATTGTATTTGTTTGAAACAAATACTGAATAATGGTTTTCATTCAAAGTTTCAATTTTCATGTTTATTTCAAAATATAATGGCACCAGGCAAACCTCAATATGACATGCAGCTCTACTGTGGTACTTGAGCAATATTGGACCTTCCATTGCTCGACTGATTGGGTTTTCTATTACATTCTATTATCTGATACAGCAGTTAACACATATTGGGGCAATTATGAATTACAATCATCCTAGCAAACTACCATCTACCAATAATGCTATTATTATAGGACTATCGACTAGTTGTCCTTAGAGAGGGAGTGGATAGTGACATGTATTCAGAAGTTTGATTGATGATTTGGTTAGGGTGTATTGACTTGACGTTACTTAGCCTGCTATGGTCTTTACTTCACATATTTCTCTGCATCTCTGTGACATTAGGACAGACCGCAGCATAAATCGACACCCCGGAAGCCCACCAGACGTCCTTTGAAACCACGACTCACCAGAGGCTTGTAATGACACCTTTTATAGCAGATGAGAGTAATACTGTAAGTTTTTACTACATTAGAACCATGATGAGGTGCAGTGTAAGTGTGTTTATAGTGGGCTGGGGGTCTAATGGAGGCCAGGCTCATTTTGTTTACTGTCTATTCTCATCATCGGTTTACAGCCGGAAAAGGCGACCTGGGATATCAAGTGTGAAAAAGATCATAATGCTGCAAGTTTCTCACATTGTTTTACACAGGTTTTTATACACCAGTGAGACACAGCAGCTAAAATGAGATGCACTCTGCTTCAGAAAAGACTCGACATGATGTTGCTCTGCACGGGCTGATGGAAAAAGTGCATGTGTAGGTTTACGTTGTAGTTAAGACAGATGTGCAATATTCCTATTTGAAATCTCCCAGTTTTGACCATAAAGGTGTTCCATTTCCCAATGCTCAGAAGATGATGTAAAAGGAAACAGAAAGTCTTCTTGAAACCAAATTGTAGAGGTTAAATGATGCTATGCAATGCTAGTGTACGATTATCAAAAGAAAAGATAATTTATCATATTTTAAACACTTTTCTCTGGAAACGTTTGCTAAAAAGTTTTTATCACGTAATTAATGAACTCTGACTCTTTGATGCATTTTAATAAAGTGAATATATAGCATTAGAGGTTTGACCCATTAATCAAGCCTATAGTTGCTTTTTGGAACTATCGTTATTGGCAAAAATCTACGCCAATAGTTACCAATAGTGTTTTTTTTTTTTTCTCCGTGTTGCTCTGTGGCTGGTGCTGGAGCATTAGAACAGATTTCCTCATTGACACCTCATGAGAATTTGCTGTATTTAAATTTGTTTTTATTGACAATAGTCATCCAAATTTTTATCCTTAAATAAATGTTGTTATTTTTATTATAAAACATATAAGAAAAGTTTCTAAATTAAAGCAATAGCATGCAAAGAAATATGCGAAACATGCCCCATCAGCACATACATCGTGTCTCTGTGCAACTTCATATCTCATAAATTTTAATAAAAAACCTAATCTGGTGAAATATGTATTCACAAAACCCTTCATCTGGTGAATATATAGGCTATAAAACGTCTGGGTTACTGGTGTAACCCCTGTTCCCTGATGGAGGGAACGAAATGTTGTGTCGATGTAGTGACACTAGGGGTTCTATCTTGAGTTCCCCAATCAACTTTGCTTAAAATAGAAAAGGCCAATGAGAATTGGCGGGTGGAATTTGCATGCCACTCTCCGCCCCGGACATACGAGTATAAAAGGAGATGGCGGGCATCACTCATTCAGATTTATGCTGAGGAGCCGATAGAGAGTCCCGGCCATGTCAGCGGCTGGTTCAGCGGCCAGGGGTTACACCAGTAACCCAGACGTTCTCTGTCTGTCACTCACTCGACGTTGTGTCGATGTAGTGAAACTAGGGGTTCCTATAGGAAACTCCACAGGCGCTGAACCGTGCCACGAGGTACTGAAGAGTGGACATCGGCAAGCAGCTGCATGCCTCTCAGCGAGCACTCAACCATGTTGTGACCTTCCAGTGAGTTTAGGTAAGGCGTCTCCCTAGTCCCTAGTGCTGTTAAGCAATTTCCCACCGAGCACCTTCTAGAATAATGCTGGGAAGGGCTCTTCCCTCTCCAGGAGAGAGGGCACTATGGAGACCACATCCTACCAGAGGGAGGTTAACATGTGGAGAATACCTCACATGGACTTACCAACGAGGAAGTTCACATATGGAATGATACCACCGGGAGTACCCTATCTACAGCAAGGGTACACAGCAACAGTGGCCGAAGCAGAGCGAGACTCTGAAGAGGGGAAACACAGGGTTCACCAGAGGGGAAACCAAACAGCCCAAGTACACAGGCTCACCTGAAAAGGAGCATACCACGAGTACTTGGCCTGGTGGCATCACTCCTCCACCGAGTTTGTCACCAAACAGTGCTTAAGATTTAAAGAGGTGTCCAGGGTTCACCAGTTACGGGGAACTGTTGTGGACAAAATAACGCACATTATCACCTTGAAAAAGGGGAAAGGCGTAATGCAAGCGGTACACCCTACTGGCTGCCCGGCCTACCTGCTGTTACCTCATAACACTCGGGACAAAACCGGTTCTATGCGTAGGTTGTAAAACCTTGCAAAGGTATTGGGTGTAGCCCAACCCGCAGCTCTGCATATGTCTGCTAGAGAGGCCCCCCTTGCCAGTGCCCAGGAGGATGCAACACCTCTAGTGGAGTGTGCCCGAACTCCCAAGGGGCACGGCAGGTCTTGTGACTGGTAAGCCAAGGAAATGGCATCCACAATCCAATGGGCCAGCTCTGTTTTTAGACAGCTTTCCCCTTCTACTGTGCTCCAAAGCAGACAAAGAGCTGCTCCAAGCATCTGAAGCTCTGCGTGCGGTCCAGATAGATGTGCAGGGCGTGAACTGGACATAGCAATGACAATGCATAGTCTTCCTCCTCTGAAGGGAGCACTTGCAGGTTCACCATCTGGTCTCGAATGGGAGTGGTGAGAACGTTGGGCACGTAACCAGAGCGGGGCAGTTGATGTGCCATTGGAGTCGAGGCCCTGTCCAGAGCCCCGATACTTCTTGCCCATTGCACACAGCACCCCAGCCCGAGTTAGAAGCATCTGTCGGGACTTCGAGGTGCTGAAGCACAAGATACCTGTGCACACACAATAGATCCTGCAAGTAAGCTAGGATTAGCCAGTCATCGAGATAATTGAGTATGCGTATGCCCTTCTCCCTTAACGGGGCCAGGGCAGCCTCTGTGACCTTGGTAAAGACACGAGAGGACAGGGACAGACTGAAGAGGAGGACCTTGTTCTGGTATGCTCGTCCCTCGAAGGCAAACCGAAGAAAGGGTCTGTGTCGAGGAAGGATCGATACGTGAAAGTACGCATCCTTCAGGTCGATGGCAGCGAACCAATACTGATGTCGTACTGACACCAGGATGCACTTCTGCGTTAACATCCTGAATGGAAGCTTGTGTAAGGCCTTGTTCAAGGCATGCAGGTCCAATATTGGGCGTGACCCTCCCCCTCTTTTGGGCACAGTAAAATAAGGGCTATAATAGCCTTTGTGTGACTCGGCTACGGGGACGGGTTCTATTGCTCCCTTTGCCAGAAGGGTGGCAACCTCCGCCCAGAGGACGGAGGCACCCTCGCCCTGCACCGCAGTGAAGAGGATGCCACTGAACCTAGGCGGGCGTCTGGCGAATTGGATCGCGTTGCCGAGGCGAATCATCCTGACGAGCCACCGCGAGGGGCTAGAGAGCTCTAACCAGGCCTCCAGACTCCGCACCAGCGGCACCAAGGGTACGACTGGATTTATCATGCCCGGGAAGGGTGGTTCGCAGCAGAGCAGGCACCCCACCTGGAAGACAACCCAGGGGGGACGTGCTGCTCCGCAAGCCCGCAACGGAGGCCGGTGGCTGAGGTGGGCACGCGGCTCCAGAGAACAGCACACTTACCTGTTCGCCAGCCGTCTCTCGACGGAGAACGAGGGAACGCGAGGTACTCGCGTCCGACTGGTTGACCGGAAAGTCTCCCCTCCATTTGGTTTCTTTTCTTTGCTCTTCAACTCCCTTCGGGGCAAATACACTTAAAGTAAGCACATATTGTGAAAGTAAGTTTTCTAAATGTTGTTATCACTTAAATCAATACTGTAACTACCTTTAGGATTCTATATTTACAATCGCAAAGAGACTTAACTTTAAACAGTATTATTCAACTTTAGTTTCACAAGTTCACATTGATGTTTATATAATCTTCAAGACTGATCAAAAGATAAACAAGTAAATCGATTCAGCTTGCTTTCCATAATGGATGCTCAAAATAAGTTCCCCCAGAATTAATCGAAGATAGTTCATAAATGTTATCCTGTGTTGAGATTAGCAGAATTAGATGAACAAGCTGCTCCTGAACTTTCGTTTTAAACGTACTTTATAAAGGCTGATTTATATTTATGCATCAAACCTACATCATAGGTTACCACAGCTACAGCGGATATTGCGTATTACAAAAATGTACCTAGGTGTCGCGTCTACACAGACTACAACAGCTGCGGTCCGCTTTGCAACCAGAGACCATCCCCTAGGATGATTAAAAAGATATTTGAGGTACCTTGCATTTTTTCTAATATTATTTTTAGATCTATGCATCATATTACATTGTATTTGGGCTTGTTTTAATAGGGAGCATCTTCTAGTTTTATTTTCTCTTTATGTTTCAAGTTACAAGTGAAACTCGACAAAAAGCGACCTCTGTTTACAAGTTATAAACTCTGTGCTTTCAAGGCTTTTGCTCAATATTTAGTTGGTATGTGAGTGTAAAACTGTAAATAAAATTTGTTGTATCTTATTCGAGACCTTTCCAATCTGAATGATGTTTTGACGGAAGCTATGTTTGCCAGTAAATTTTCATATTTCCGAAGATATTAAAACAGAACACTCAGGGGAGGTGTTTGCGTATGGCAGAGTATGGCAGATGCGGTACCCTAGCATGCAGACAAAACTGGGAAAATATATGCCTCAAACAGTTTTCTCATCACTTCAGTCTGTGTCAGCCTCGTTAGGTCTGCTTATATCAATTAGCCTACATAGGCGATTTTTTTATCTAATAAATTTATCAAGAATAAAACATTTACTGAACCACACACACACTCACACACACACTCGATGAGCTGAAGCGGCACAGGAGATGGTTGTCCAAAGTTACGAAAGTTTTGGTACTTCTTCAAGAATGAACAAAGTGTTGATCACTCTGCATGTTAGTGAAACTGGTGTATCTGCGCAAACTGAACGATTAGAAATGGCGATTATGCAATTTCTCTGTATGTCAATTTCTCTTGAATAGGTCTTTCATTCAAGCTGTCAAACCAAAAAATGACATACTTGTAACTGAAATACATTGTGAAGGCTCTATGAAAGATGCATGTTTATAATAGGTCATCCAGTGATGGCTAGAGTCAATAATTGATGTCCTTTGATAATGATTTGGGTCGAATTTAATGGAAAACTATGCGAGTTGCGCTCTGTGGCACTGTAGAATTTTGAAGTTGAGCGTTGGTGGTGTGTGATTACCTTTGTAGAAAATAAATAATTATTTTGAATTTTAGAACGTGCCATGTCATCCGCCAGACTCGTCCGGTGTGTAGCCTCCTTTAATTTACCCTGCCGTTCACACTTTAATAAAATTGTGTTGAGAAATATGTCTGAAGAGACAAATACTATTGTGCAACGAGCAGCCCTATTTATATCTGAAAAAAATCACGATATTTCGATAATTATCTGGAAAATCTACCGATTATCGATGCATGAAAAGGCATCAATCCCAAGCCTAGTTTTTGGCCATACCCTAGGTTTTTGTGAAACACCGCCACTGGGAACACTGCTAATTTGTCAGTAGCTTCTATAAGCTTTAAAACAACACCGATTTCTGTTAGTCAAGCGAGTATTAATAGAGCTGTCAGAATTAACACGTTAACGCATGTGATTAATTAAAAAAGATTAACGCATTTATCGCTAATACAGCATAAAAACTGGTGTGGAGGGTGGAACCTTTGTAATGTGTCTGCCCGGAGTCATTACACTGATGCACACACCACAAACAGACACACAACAGCCCAAGAGCCCTTCTACCAAGGGGAGCCTGCAAGCTTATCTTAAAATAGCATAATGCGGCGGTCCCATAGACATTCTATGGGGTTACTCTCAGAACACACTAGTTGACTGTTACGCTTTCTCCTATGATAGAGCCGTGGAGGTTGTGATCTTATTAAATAAAAGAATCTCGGACAGTGCTTCCCTGTCAGTGATAAAATGTTGGAGAAAAGAGCTCTTCTTTCTCTTTTCAAGAGAGATTTAATGCCCATTGCAATGAATATGCAACCTATGTGGTACTAGTTCTTTCAATTATTCAAACTCCCACTTATACTTTGGGAAACATTTAATTTTACTTGAATTGGTGCTGTTTTAGTGCATTTCTATGTTTATATTGTGAAAGATTTTGTTTGGGAAATGTTAATAAAGCATTATATTGCTACTTATTGTTTTATTTTCTTCCTAAGATGGAAATAAAGACATTTTGACAAGAAAAGAAGGATATATAGTAAAATTTCAGCACTTTCAAAATCTGCGATTAATCGCGATTAACTACAAAAAATGTGATTAATCGCAATTAAAAATTTTAATCGACTGACAATTGCTCTTGTTTATTTATGAAATGTATAATTATTTCAGAAATTAAGGCATTTTGTCTCAATACACTAGCAGTGTACCCGCAGTATGACTCAGACACACCGCAGAACTATGCAAATGCAAACCACTTGGCAGAGGCTATGTTGTAGGCTCAACGCATAAGTATAAATTGTAATTGTAATTTTTAGTTCTTTTTTGATCTGATTAAAAAATATATAGAGGGATCTTAGACTGAAAAATGATTCTTAGATCAACTTAATTCTGAATAATACCTAAATAAAACCTGACATTTTTTTTTTTTTTACTTTTTTTTTTTTTTTTACTTACTATTCCGAAGTTCTAACAACTTCTTTCTAAAAACTAATAGTGCATCTCGATGAAGCTTTTCTATTGTGATATACTCTGAACTAAAAAACTAAAAAACATAGTAAGTGAGTTCATTATTATTATTTATTTATTTTCAAATAAGCATGCATTGAAAACAATAGTTTTGTGGTTCAGTCACATTCATACTCAAGAATAATTATTTGGTTGCATTGTTTGACTGTTTGCAAGTTAAATTTACACTGTTGATGATTTTGTTGTCAATAGAAATGTTGCCAAGTTGTCATGGTTCGTAACTTATCTTGTGATGTCAGGATGTGTTTGTTCCTGTACTTAAAATGATCAGTTAGTTGATTGCTACCCTTGTTGTGTTTCATGTGCCAAGTGTTGAGGTCTGTATGTTGCATTCTAAGAATTGTACTTTCATTCCATGAGTGCTTGCACATGTGATATTGATAATAGTTTAAGAGAATAAGCTTCTTATAGAAACATGAGATGAACTTATAATGCTGAACAATTTAAAATCATGTAATTATAGGGAACAATTAGATTAGAATTTAAGTTGATACAATTTGAAGAATTCTTCTTAGACTTACAGTACTTAGGTAAGCATTGCAATGATGGCATATATTTTAAATCATGTCAATCTGACGTTCTGAGTTCAGTCAAGACATTATCTTAAAATCATTAAGTAAATGAAATCAACTCACATAAAGAGTCACAAAACGTTGCCTTAATTTTTTCAGTTCTTCAAACCCCTCATTTTTAACAATATAAAACGAAGACAGATTCATGTTTTCTGTCCTCTTGTCTTACAAAGACAAACAAAGAGTATGGGGGATGCATAGATCTATTCCCCTCAGCAGGGGTCAGAGAAAAATAGAAGAGAGTATGTCCGTCCACAACCATCAATCTTTAACCCCGAGCACCTCCAACGGCCCAGTGCTGGGCTCTCTCATCCCTCACCCACATCTCCCATAACACCTTACAATCACTGGAGCGTAGCCCACTAAATTTATTTCAACTCAATAACAGCCTCAGAGTAAACACACATACACAAACACACACACACACTCACACACACACACACACACACACAATCTCAAAATCAAGTTATGGGTTGTATCATTTCTTTTTTCAAATATTACAGTATATGACAGGTAGAAACTGTGATTGCAAAAATAGTGCCACTCGAATGTTTGGAACTAGCTGCATAAAGGATGTTTGATATTCTTGTAGGGGAGGCCAGGGGCAGCTCTCTCTTTGCCTGAGAACAATAAGTGGGTTTTGAGTATGAAAGTGATTTTTGCTCTACAGATAAATGTTGACTGACAGATGCTAACACTGTGGCTGGTATAGCTACCACTATATTTGTAATGTTTGTGAGGTTGGGGCAATTGTAATAACATTAATGAAATAATAACAAAAATCATTACTGACTTTTGAATCTTAATGAATAGTATATTAACTATATTGATAATAATTAGGGCTGTCAATCGATTACAAATTGTGATTTTTTTTAAATAATTACATGGTATGCAGATTAATTAATCATATATATATATATATATATATATATATATACACACATAAAAGAACAGAATGCAGGTGTCTCGAGGCATGTTATTAAAAAGTTAAGTTCTTGTTAGCGTGACATGGCATCTAAAGAATGTAGCGCTCCAGCGGAGATGCTGAAAAAACTGCAAAACAGCACAAATGTCAAAGGTGTCCATTTAGATCCCTGCGTTTGTAATTGGCCTCCATCAAGCTGTGTTTAACGCATCCGTCCTTATGTTTTGCTGTCTGCTGTCAGTAAGTGTGGTTCCCTATCTGTCACTCACTCGACGTTGTGTCAATGTAGTGACACTAGGGGTCATTCTTGGGAGCCCAAAACACCTCTGGTCTTTGATAAAAGGCCAATGAAAATTGGCGAGTGGTATTTGCATACCACTCCCCCGGACATACGGGTATAAAAGGAGCTGGTATGCAACCACTCATTCAGATTTTCTCTTCGGAGCCGAACGGTCGATGTTCACTGAGCTGACTGTTCATTCACCTATGCTGGATCTGACACCGCATTTCAGCAGCTTCTCCCTCCTCTGCACAGGTGCACTGCAGAGAACGCCCCTGGGCGCTTCGGCAGAAATAAAAGAGTATATTTCTCTAAAAGAGTGGCACACACGGAACATCTTTTTAAAGACGCATCTTTTCAAAGATGCCTTTCCGTTTGTGTGTTATTCTTGGTTGCGGTCATTATCTCTCGCCTTCTGATGGTCGCGATCACTGTCTTTCGTGTCTGGGCACGACCCATGCAGAGACAGCGTTCATGGATGGATCATGTACTCATTGCGAGAAAATGACCATGGCAATGTTGCGGTTGCGGCTTGCCTTCGTAAGAAAGCAAGCCACCCCAGCGGCTCCCTGCCTCGGTCCCTCTACCTACGGGTATGAGGCCAGCGCGGCTAGCACTGGGGGCGATTTGGGGACCCCAATGGGACCACCTTTGCCGGGTATCCCCCCACGGACCTCCCATTCCCCAGAATGCTCGTCTGCCCCGATCAGGCTTCTGGATGAGTCCGCCGGCTCATCTCACGGCGAGTTCGACCTCTTGGTCGGAGCCCACGAAGGTGATGGCATATGCCCCAGGAGCCTCTGAAATTGTTTCACTGGCACCGCTACCTTCTGGCTGAAGGTCTTCTGGCAGGTCAGCACTAACTAAGCACGTTTGGTTGTAAGACGTGCCTTGAGAGTGAACGAGTCCAACTCCATACCTAGAAATGAGATGCTCTGCACAGGGGAGAGCTTGCTCTTCTCCCAGATAACTTGAAGCCCAAGTCGGTCAAGGTCCCTGTGCGCACACAATAGATCTCGCGAGTGAGCTAGGATTAGCCAGTTGTCAAGATAATTGAGAATGCGAATGCCCTTCTACCTCAGCGGGGCCAGGGCATCCTCTGCGACCTTGGTAAAGATGCGAGGGGACAGGGACCGACCGAAGGGGAGGACCCTGTACTGGTATGCTCTCCCTCGAAGGCAATCTGAAGAAAGGTTCTGTATCAAGGAAGGATCGATACATGAAAGTACGCGTCCTTCATGTCGATGGCCGCGAACCAATCCTGATGTCATACTGACGCCAGGATGTGCTTCTGCGTTAACATCTTCAACGGAAGCCTGTGTAAGGCTTTTTTCAAAGCACGCAGATCCAAGATTGGGCGCAACCATCCCCCTCTCTTGGGCACGATAAAATAAGGGCTGTAAAAGCCCTTGCGCAACTCGGCTACAGGAACGGGCTCTATTGCTCCATTCACCAGAAAGGTGGCAACCTCTGCCTGGAGGACGGAGACACCCTCACCCCGCACCATAGTGGAGAGGATGCCACTGAACCTGGGCGGACTGGTCTGGTGAACTGGATCGCGTAGCCGAGGCGAATCGTCCTGATGAGCCACAGCGAGGTGCAGGAGAGCGCTAACCAGGCCTTCAGACTCTGCCAGTGGCACGTAGGTGATGACTGGACTTACCGTGCCCAGGCAGGGTGGTTCGCGGCAAGGCAGTGCAGGCGCCCCAACTGGAAGACAGCCCAGGGGGGACGTGCTGCTTCACAAGCCCGCAACGGTGGCCGGTGACTGGGGCGTGTGAGCGACCCCAGAGACCAGCACACTTACCTGTTTGTCTCTCGACAGAGAAAAAATGAACAGGAGGTACTCGCATTCGCCTGATTGACCGGAAAGACTTCCAGCGCCTGGCCGAGTGCACTGATCCAGAGAATGAGGAAACTGCTGTTTTATCGACCATGTGGGCGGCGAGGCCCAGAGGGCACCCGGCGATATAATACTTACCATGCACTGACCCAGGGGCGATGGTGGGGCTGGAGAGTTCACCCGGGCCAGACCGGTCGGAGTCAGTCGCCTCATCCCCAGGTTGCCTGTGCCAAGGCCGCCTCTATGCCCATCCGGGGTTCTTGGGGGCCGGCTGACGGGCAGGTGGAGCCAACTTCCCACGAGAGGATCTTCTTCTCTGAGGCCGGCATATGGGCTCCGATGGTATGGGAGCTGGGGCTGGCACCGGAGGGGAACGGCTCTGGCGAGAAGCAGACAGGCCGTGGGACTTCGGAGGCCTGAAGACATCCAAGTCGCACCGCGGCAAGATGTGCTTAATCGCCTCAGTCTGCTTCCTCACTGTCAAGAACTGATGGCCGAAATTCTCGACGGTGTCGCCAAAAAGCCCCCCTTGGGAGATGGGCACATCAAGAAAGCAGACATTCTCGACATCACACATCTCCACAAGGTTGAGCCACAGGTGCCGCTCTTGGACCACAAGAGTGGACATCGTCCAGCCCAGGGCGCGTGCCGTGACTTTTGTCGCCCATAAGGCGAGGTCGGTCACAGTATGCAGTTCTTGCATCAGCCCTGGGTCAGTTCTACCCTCAAGCAGATCTTTCAGCGCCTTGGCCTGGTGGACATGCAGGATGGCCATGGCGTGCAGGGCAGAAGCGGCTTGACCCGCAGCCTTGTAAGCTTTCATCATTAATGAGGAAGAGAACTTACAGGCTTTGGAAGGGAGCCTTGGTCGGTCGCTCCAGGTGGCTGCGCCCTGCGGGCATAAATGCATCACTATGGCGCGTTCCACCTGGGGGAGCTCGACATATCCCTTAGTCACTCCGGCATCGAGGGTAGTTAGGATGGACGAGCCCGCGAAGCGTGTACAGTCAGCTTTTTCTTTTTTTAAAAAAAAGGTGCCTTCCATGAATTTGTTAGCTCCTCGTGCACTTCCGGGCGGAGTGTGGCTGTGAGATGCGCTCCGAGCCCAGAAACCAATCATCCAGCCACGAACGCTTAGGGCAGGGTGGAGGGTTCCACTTCAGCCCGATATTCGCAGCCGCCCGGGCAAGCACGGCTGCCATCTCAGCGTCCGCCTCATCCTTTGTTCTACCGCCCATGGGCGGGAGCTCAGAAGATTTGTCCACTTCCAATAGCAGAAGCCCACCCTCTGATGCTGCGACCAAAAGCTCATTCTCGCCGCGAGCCACGAACGACACATTAAATCCGCCCTGAGGCGGCTCTTCCATATAGAACAGCTCTTCCGGATAGAACAAGCATGCTGGGGGATGGGAGGTCCGCGGGGGTTAAGCCAGCGAAAACACTCCCATATCCACATCCAGATTGCCCGCGGTGCTTGCCGACCCAGCCAGCTGAGCATCAGCCCAGGACGGAGCGGGTTGGGGAGCAGCTGCGGTGGCTCCTTGCTTAATGAAGAAGGAAGTGATCCATGACTGCAACGTTCTGATGGGCATGTTCTCGCAATGAGAATACAACCCTTCCAGGAAAGCTGCCTCGTCCTGCTGGCGCCCCAAGCACTTGAGACAGATTTCATGGCTGTCCGGAGGGGAGAGATAACGGCCACATCCAGTAGCGCAAATGCGGAAGGACATCTTTAAAAAGACGGCAAGCATTTGTGTGAGCTCTTTTAGAAGGAAATATACTCTATTGAATATACTCTTTTAGCACCTGCGGACCCAGCCGCCGAAGCGCCCAGGGGAAGCAAAACACTCAACCGTGCGAGGGTGACCACTGATATGCGATGTAAAATCCACCAGCATAAGCAAATGGTGACAGGACGAACACAATACATGCATTCAGCTCCGAAGAAAAATCTGAATGAGGGGTGCACGCCATCTCCATTTATACCTGTATGTCCGGGGGCAGAGAGTGACATGCAAATTCCACTCGCTAATTCTCATTGGCCTTTCCTATTTTAAGCAAAGGTTATTCGGGTTCTCAAGATCGAACCCCTAGTGTCACTACATCGACGTCGAGTGAGTGACAGACACGGAACTGTAATGCTCCTGTTAGCTTAGCAGGGATTGGACTGTCACCAGAGATGTCTCATAGCATTCCAATTTATAATAATTCTGCAATGCTAGCATTTGTGCTACAGGTGTACAGTTGTCAAAAGAGAGTATAATTTACCATGTTTTGAACACCTGTCTCTGCAAACGTTTTTTTTAAACAAGCTTTAATATCATGTAATGTAGGAACTTTGACTCATTTATCAATATTATTTAATAAAAGTGAATGTTTATCACTTACTTACTTGTATATTTCCCTGGGTGCCGACATGTTTGTGTGATGTCACGCACCTGCATCTCGGCGAAATCAGAGTTGAAAATTTCCGCACAGGTTTCCAAGTTGGAATTCCGACTTCCAAAGTGAAATGATGTCCACACAGCAAACTAACAAGAAACTATGCTTCTGGGACCTGGCTAGCTCAGCGAGTATTGACGCTGACTACCACCCCTGGAGTCGCGAGTTAGAATCCAGTGTGTGCTGAGTGACTTCAGCCAGGTCTTGTAACAAGGCTGCTGCTGAGCGATGAGGAAAACAAAGAGACGATGAATTGAAGAACCCAAGTGCAAATTTATTTATAAACGTGAAATCCAATAAACCCTAACTATAAACATGAAAGAAATATAAAACATGAACTTGACTAGACTTGACGTAAACTTGGCTTGACATTAACATGGCATGACATAAACTTGGTCTGACAAAACGTGACAATGTTACCAATCACACAATACCTGACCAACAACAATGGAAAACATGAGGGCTTAAATACTTGGACATGGGAGAACATAAACCAATGAACAAACAGAACTAAACAAGATAATCAAACAATGAACCAATGAAAACAAGACACATGAACATGGACGGAAAACAGTACATCACATGACCAGGAACACATGACATGAAACAGGAACTAAACTTTTCAAAATAAAAGACATGAAAAACATGAATCAACAAAATACACATGACAGGTCTCCTAAGCAACCAAATTTGGGTGGTTTACGAGGAAATTTTTTTAGGTTACAAACTGGTAATTACAAGGGTATTATGCTATAAACGTGGTTTATGAGGACATTTCTAGTGTCCCCATAATTCATGTCATTTAAAAAACATACTAAACAATGTTTTTTTGAAAATGTAAAAATGCAGAACGTTTTTTGTGAGGGTTAGGTTTAGAGTTAGGGTTAGGGGATAGAATCTACAGTTTGTACAGTATAAAAATCATTATGTCTATGGAGAGTTTTCATAAGGATAGCTGCACCAATGTGTGTGTGTGTGTGTGTGTGTGTGTGTGTGTGTGTGTGTGTTTAACCCTTAGGCAGGTTAACCCCTTAGTCGAGTAATCACACCGGGCTGATCCTCTCCCAGACGGACTAGCCTTTGCATTATCCTGCATACAGACGTAGCCGTTTTCACACACCCGCATGAGATGGAGTGAAAATGCAGGAAATCGCCTTCCGTCCCCTGTGATATCTGCTCGCCCGAGGCGGTGGTGATAAGATGATTGAGGTGGCACTGGAAAGAGAGAGAGAGAGGAGGAGGGGGAGAGAGATATGAAATGGAAAATAGGAAGTCCAACCTACTGTACGATAGAGAATGAGAGAATGATAGGGAAGATGGAATATATATATATAGAGAGAGAGAGAAGGAAAGGAATTGGAGGATGTCAATGATAAGGGAATTGGGAAAAAAAAGTGACTGATACCTAATCCATCAGGTCTAAATTCAGTAAACCTCAAACAGAGGATTTAGATAATCAGCGAGATACTGCATGATTATCAAATGTCATATGTGTCACTCATTTACTTTAAACCACAACACTTTAATTGTGATTTCGTCTGAGACCTACAGGAGGTCTTATGTTTAAACGTAAAATTAAAGGCATGTTGTGTTCATTTAATTGCATTTATGGATACAAACAAAGTGGAAGTTCTATTTCTATGCAGATGCCTTTTGAAACTGACACATAATTAAATTCCAAAATAATTATGCCTATGCATATTTTCTGAGGGGAAAAAATACTTAGACATTCACATCTGGTTATTTCAATTCTCGCTCATAATTAATATTTTATTTGTCATGCATGCACACAACCTGCATACCTCCCTACATCTGTCACATTGTGCGTGTGTGCAGCCGTTAAATATGTGTCTTGAGTATTTAAATCATCCTTACCACATACAATCAGCATTCATAACCAGACACCTGGGCTTTGCCTTTTAAAAAATAAATAAATAAGTAAATGTTTAAGTCCTTTTTCTTCTTTTAACAGTACCCTTATTAGGTTAATATTTGATTAAATGATACCATAAATTGATAAAATGATTCCTTTATCAGTAAAGACATCCCTGTTGATAAGTCTAGCATAGTTGGCTACCAGCATACACTGTATTGTTGTGCTATCAACATATCAAGGGCTGTTCAGAAAGAATGCGTTCTTGCACAAAAAAAGTATACACAGCGCAACTAAAAGAACAGAATGCAGGTGTCTCGAGGCATGTTGTTACGTTCTTTTTTGCGTGACATGGCGTCTAAAGAATGTGGTGCTCCAGCGCGAGATGCTGAAAAAACTGCGAGACAGCAAAAACGTCAAAGGCGTCCATTTAGTGCATGTTTACTTAGAAAAATAATTGAAAAACAGTGCAGACAGATGCAAAAATGTGTTCGTGTGAATAATCTCTTAGGCTTCATAACTTAAACTAGTTAAAACAGTAAAATTCTTTGGTCAAACAAAAGTCTTGCGTAGCCAGAGCAATGTGTTTCGCTGTCCCCCTTTGGCATATTGCGGCTCCGTTTCATGGCCCCCTTCAGCTTATTGCAGCCCCCTTCATGATATCACAGCACACTTTGGCATATCACGGCAGCATTTTGCAGCCGGCCCACTGGGAAAAGTCCCGGTTCTCCCAATGACCAGTCCGCCTCTGTATGCTGGTGATCAGCAATGCTGTTCTTTTCAACAGGGCTTGTTTAGTGCCTTAAGCATAACTCTGAATTTCCTTCAAAGATTCAATGCCAAGAACCTCATAACTTAGGCAAATACAGTGATTCATTCTTTTCAAATTATAAAATTTTCTTGGAAATGTTGACAAGGGGTGCGTTTTCCATACAACTATGTAACCTCACTGCTTAACCACCATAGTATGGTGCATCGTTGGAGAAATTAACTATCTAGTCACGGCTGTTTTCCGAAACCATAGTAACTATGTCGCACATCCATCGTTCGAACCATGTTGGTTCAACAACATGGAGCTATCATTAATGACGTTATGCAGGGGGTGGAGTAATAACTTCCGGGAAAATGTAATTACAATAGATCATTTACAGGTACACCAGAAAGATGTTTAATGCGAGAAGGCTGCTAAAGATACAAATTGTGGTGCACCGTGTAATGAGACAGATTCATTGCACTGCAATAGTGGGGTTTCCCTTTACATCAGACTTTGGGGTTCCCCTGACGCACTTAAGCACATACGCACATGTGCACTCTACCGCCACTTGTGCGTTAACATGGACACAGAAGCCGTGTTCTCCAACAGAATCTGAGAGTGTTAAAGCGCTTTCTCTTAACAGCCTTTAATCACTTAAATGGCTGCACTCGTGATTACATGATGTTTCAGAATGCCGCTTTCTGCAAAACCCCGGAATAAGCAGTTTTCTTAAATGCATGTAAACGTGATCAAAGTCTTGACAGAATGAAATATATACTGTATCTTTAATATTCTCTACTATATATACGCTCTTCTTCGTGGCTAAGGAAATTAGGTGTTTTAAATGTATAGTTTTGAACAATTGCTATGTGGGATTTTCAAAAGAGCTTCCCTGTGTGTGATTAATATACTTGAAGTTATTAGGCATGTATCTGAACTGTGTCTGCATCTTAATGTGAAAATCTCAAGCACTCATCTGTGAAAAAGTATATGTTTTAGGCAAAAATCTGGATACAGATGAACGTATCTTGCAACAATATAAAACCTTCAGACCCTGTCTGCTGTCTATCAGTTTTAATGCATATACCTGTACTTAATTATTTTATAAACATATTATTTACAATCTTTCATAAAACATTTGACCATATAAAATGGATTACATAAAGTTTGCTTATTGTTTGCATAACTTTGTGCTTTTAATTAGCTTATTTTTTCAGCTCAAGCGCTAACCTGTGTAGAACACACTTTAAGCAAATCCCATGTGTGATTTTTTTTAAAATTTGTGTTTGATTTGTTCCACATTTGCAAAGCAGTAATGAGAAGATGTCTTAAAACATGTAATTGCACGTGCCTACAATTATATTTTTGGTTAATTAAGCACTTTCTTGCTGAGTTCACATCCATGTTCTCACATGTTTCATTAGTTCCCTAAGAAGGTGACATGGGATACTGTGAGTGGCACCATGGCAACACTGCTTGCCACCACAGGAAAGCTAATATGGAATTATTTCCATGCCACTTCATTTCAATAGTGTTGGCAGATGCTGCTTTTCACACATAAAATCTATAAGAGTTGAAGCATGGATATGACAGGCACAGAATTATCAGTGCAATACAAATATAGCATTAAACTATAAGCTTAATTATTGTATTACAAATGTGATGCACTTTTTTGTTGACAAGGAAACAGTGGACAGTTTGTTATTGTGTATCAAAAATTGAGATGGTCAGATGATTAACCCTTATGAACCCTTATATATGAATTATGAAATGGGAAAAATATATATATATATATATTTACTTTACAGGAAGAATATAATAATTATTTTCTTTCACTTCTTTTTTTGTTGACTTAGAAGATATTCCAAATTAACTTGGTACATCACCACTAATGGTAATCAGAAATGTTATGAATAAATATTGTTATGAATAAAAAAAAACACTATGAAATATAAAATGGATAGTCTAATGGGTACGGGTCAAAGAAGTGTAGTGTTTGAATGTAATATCACACCTTGAATGGTTAAAACAGCTTTTCACAAGTTCACATTTTTATATAGCCCTTGAATGAGATAAAGTGAAGAAGTAAACATGGGGTAAACATAGTTGGTTTGCTATCCATGATGGAAAGCTGGAACATGAGACTTGAGCTCTAAATTTCCCCATTGGACTACTTAATTAATAAAATTTAGGTCATATTTAATTCATACTAGAAGTAAATAGAAATAGAGGTGGTGTTGGGTTGGTAGGAAAATGTTGGCTGAATTGCCATGGAAATTATTAGGTAAACGGGTGTATACCCTTGCATTGTGATTTACAGGTTTAGATGACTGTAACAGAGTTCAAGGAATGCATGGGAAGGAGGAAGCTGGGACCG